>NC_036640.1:11217134-11437187 GCF_002806865.2 Cucurbita pepo subsp. pepo
ACAAATCTTCAAGTACTTCAATTTATGTTCTTCTTTTGCTTCTCCTTTATGGAATAGGTTTTGTTTGTTCTTTTTCTCTTTTCTTTTCTTGAGATTGATTTGTGTTTTGAGTATCATTTGCCGATTTGAAATACATTAGGAATGTAACGTGGTAGGGTTGATTCTAGTATTGGATAGATTTCCTGTAAAGACCACACTTCTTTAATCTACTAGCAACTTTTTCTTAAATCATTATTGCTCGCCTTAATTCTTTCCTCCACAGCTACACCAACCTTTGTCAAAATTTTATTTGCTAAATTGGAAGGTTTCAGTAATGACAACAGTCAAGTTCCTTGGGAGGCCCCTGCTAGTCAACACTTATGTTCGGAAGGGCAAAGATGGGGATTTACCCCATTGTAGCAGTCTGTTGGGTCAGTTAGTCAGTGGGTCTTTTTTGTTACTCTATTAATAGGTTTGTCAATCTATTGGTGGGCCAAGGCGTTTTGTGTTTGGCTAGGGAAAAGGGTCTCTGTGGTCTTTTGTGGTAAACCTTGGTTAAAGGAGAGTGTAGTCCTCTTGAATTGACTTGTGATCTTTTGTTTGGCTTTTTTCTCGTATTTTCTTGAATATTACTACCTTGTAAGGAAGATGCCTTACATTCTCCTTTAGGCTTGATTGTGTTTGATAGAAAAAATCAACCACATGGATTTTTAATAAAAGTCCTCCTTTGTGTTCAATCCAAGACGGTGCGTTCTCTGTGAGCCAAGAGCATTTTGGTGTATTTTGGGAAAATTTCAAGAAAGGAAAGAAACGAGTCGAAGCTGGGAATTTGCGCAAGAAAAATCCAATGAATCATGGTTGAAGTTCACGGGTGAAGTTCAAGCAAGTTGAATTGATGGGGAAGACCAATTGCATGAAGAGAATGAAAAATAGTGTGATCAAGGAGAAGAAGAAAAAGAAGAGACACAAGCGGAAACAAAAAAGAATGCAGCGTGATCCAGTGCTTTTTTGAATTTGGATAAACTTAGATCCAATACTTATCGTGTGGATCTTCAAGCTACTTTGAGTATCAGCCCTTCATTTAATGTGTTAGACTTGACACCTTACCATGCACTAGATTCTTTTTAGTTGGCTACTTGAAATTCAAGGATGAGTTTTATTTTGGGATGGGTAGATTTGATGTTGTATCTTTTGCTAATCTTGTCATTCCTGGACATAATCTTATAGTTTTTGGCCATTCTTGGGAGATTCTCTACATTTCTGTAAGTTGTATTTCTTAAGAAGTTTCACTTTTAAACTATTACCCACTGTTATTAGATAAATTAGGTTGTAACTTCCAATCTTCAGCCTTATAATTATGGCTCAATACCTTCATTTGAAGCTAATGAAAGTTTGAGTAAGTTTTGAAAGCTTAGTGCACCAAAAGCCTTGTTGGTAAAATGACTCTGGCATTTCCCCTTGAGCCTTATTCCTATTCGTGGAGGGTTATTGCGTGTAAGTATGAGTCTCACCTCGTTGAGTGGTTGTCAGTTGGGATGAAAGACACACATAAAAAATTTGTCGAATGATATCTCCTTCGAGCTCCCTTTTTCCTCCCATTTAGAGGTTCGGAAAGGAATCCTAGTGATGTTTGGTCCCTTGTTAGATTTCGCTCTCTTTGGGTTTCAGTTATGAAGGCTTTTTGTTATCACTTGATAGGTCTTATCTTTCAAATCTTGAGGCCCATTTTTTAGTCGCCTCCCCTTTTATGGGCTTGTTTTTTTCTTATGCCTGTGTATTCTTTCATTGTTTCTTCATACAAAGGTTGTTTTAACCAGATAAACAAATAAAACAGAACAATAGTAGTTTTCGAAATAGTTAATAAAGAATACATTTTAAAAGCGCGATGCTTTGTTTAGTTGAAGCGAAGTGCTCCTTCCCCCTTTATTGTTGCTAACACCTTTCCACATGTCTCAATGGGGCGAGACCTTTTTTTTTGTAGGTTGCCTCCCTTTTTGTGGGCTTCTTTTTCGTATGCCTTTGTTTTCTTTCATTTTTTCTCGATGAAAGCTGGATTATTCATAAAAATATGGCCTCATTGACATGTGGTTCTCATTGTTTATGCTTAAACAAAATTTGTGCTCCTTAAAGCACAACCACTACTTTGACTTTGGAAATAGCTTTATTTGGGAACTATACCAAGACTGTTTATGCATAATTTGATATTAACTTGTTCTCATGTTCTTAACAGGGCGCATGGCGGAACAATGCACCTGAAATGAATATGATACGCAATCCCGTTTCTAGAGAAGCAGGAAAGCTCCCTGTTTCTCAGGTTCCTACCTCTTCCCAATCTCGTTTGCCTTTCAAGGAACAACAATTAAAGCAACTTAGGGCTCAGTGCCTTGTGTTTTTGGCATTCAGGTTGCCTATTCTTCTAAATCTGCAAATTCAGTTAGAATAATATAATTATTGTTCTAGTAGGTTGTTTTGAATTCTATGTTTCATTGTTTCTGTTCAGAAATGGTTTAATGCCAAAGAAACTGCATCTTGAAATTGCCCTTGGGAATAATTTTCCGAAAGAAGGTAGACCACTTTACTGCTTTTTTATAATTTTTTTCAAAACAAAACTCTACTATATTACTATAAACCAGCAGTTTCTTATTAATTAGCTTGAATGGCAATGTAGAGGGGCTTCGCAAAGATGTCGATCCTAGAGGCATTGCTCAATCATTTAATGAGGCCAGAAGTACCACTGAAGTCATGATGGCATCAGGAAAATTGGATGCTGCAAGGGAAACAGGAATTGTGGCCCCAGGCGCCATATCTGCAGGAAGAATCTACGAGGCCGACTCCATGAAAGAAGTAGATAATAGGGGAGTGGAGGATAAAAAGGGTGCACCATCTGATTATTTTGTTCAAGCAGAAGCAAGAAAACCAGAGGCTGAAGTAATGCGGGAAAAAGCAATTTCCCAAACATGCTTGAGCTCTGCATCACATCCTTCTGACTTTTCAGGTGCAAGGGGGGTTTTAACTGTGAATAATCCTGTTGAGGATTTGGAGAATAGCAATCTTCAAGCCACTGCTGCCGTGGGGATGAGTAAGCCACTAAACCCTGAAACAGTTAGCTGGACAGGAATTGGCAGCACAAATGAGCTTTCTAGGGGAAGTCTACCAGCCTTTGCTGGTCAGCATGAGCTGGTAGTTGATAGGAAGAATGACGTCTCTGCTCAGTTGCACACTGTTCGGAACAATAGTGGTTTGGGGAGTCAATATATTGATAGTCAGTCTTCATTTTCGATGGGAGAGCGGTGGAAACCTATCTCTGGGGCATATGATCAATACCATGCTGCAATGCCCTCTAGAGATGCTAGTATGATCTCAAATCTTGCATCTCATGGTGAGGTTTTTTTTTTTGTAAAACTTTAATCAGATCACTTGAATGGTTATTATTGAATGTCATAAATTTTCATTTGTAGATGATATGAATGTGCCCGAATCCGAATCTAGATGCAACACAGAAGTGCAAAAAGTGGTATCTATTGATGGAGGGAAAAATAGCAGCCTAAATTCTATGGAACAAGAAGATGATGGTAAGTTAGTGCCATCTGATTTGCCGAAGTCTCCAAAGTACACCATGTCAGAGAAATGGATAATGGATCGGCAGAGAAAGAAACTCCTAAATGAGCAAAATTGGTTACTGAAACAACAAAAAACTGAGAGACGTATTGGCACTTGTTTTGATAAGTTAAAGGTTTGTGTGCAACGCAGTTTTTCATTCTCTATTTCTAGCTTCTTGCTGATTTTTTTTCTTTCTAATAACGGTAAACTATATTAGATCAAGAGTGGAGAAGGGTCTTAGACAATGTGATCCTATTTTCCCCTTTCTGTTTAATCTGGTAGTGGATGTTCTTAGTAGGTTAGTTTATGCTGATGTGGAGAAGGGTCTGTTGGATGGCTTTGTGGTGGGCATTGATGAAGTTTAGTTGTCGTACCTGGCGTTACTCTCCTTTTCAGTTTTGAGGAGGAGCACTCCTTTACAAATTTTAATAGTTTTCCATCTTCTTCNTTTTTTTTTGATAAGAGACAATTTCATTGATGAGTGAAATTTACAAGAGGGATGTATAATCCATGATGTTTACAAAAGACCTTCCCAATTTGCAATGAGGAAGCTATATCAGGTTTAAGAATTGATCGTTGAAAAAACTCCACTTTGGCGTGATCGGCCAGGTTAAATCATTAGGTCACTTTGATGCGGTGCAAAGTAGTCAGTTTAGGGTTATTAGAGACTTCTTTTGGAAAGGTAATAAGGAGAACGGTGTTATCATCCTTGTTAATTGGGAAACTACTTTTCTTCATCTCGTAGTGGGAGGTTTGGGTATTGGTAATCTTGCCACTAAAAATAAAGCTCTCTTAGCTAAATGGAGCTGGAAATTTCTTATGGAAATGAAGTTTTGTGGAGACAGGTGATTTCTTCTAAATATAATTGGAATGAGAATCAATGGTTCGCCTCTATCAAATGCTCTTGGTCGTTTAAAGGCCCATGGTCCCAAATCATGAAATGTATTCTCCTATCTGAGGAGTAGCACAAAATTAGAATGGGTTGTGGGGATAAAACCCATTTTTGGAAGGATAAATAGCCAATTGATTTTCCCTTCGTGTGGAATTCCTCTAGACCGTTTAGAATTGTGGTTACCAAGGACTTGATGGTTAACCAGTGTTGGTCTGATTCTCTTTTGCGTGGCATTTAAAGCTGAGAAGAAATCTTACTGATGTGGAGTTCAAAGAAAGGACAACTCTCTTAAACAAGCTTCATGCTTTTAGACCGAATAACTGGGATGATTTGAGAGTGTGGATGCTGGAAACAATGGTTCCTTTTTGGTTAGATCCTTTTTTCCCAAGCTCACTGAGAAACAACAGCTTTGGACAAACAAAAATCTGATCTTTTATGGAAAGCATCATGCCCTGAAAAGGTCAAGGTTTTCTTGTGGATTTCTCTTTTTGAGAGGCTATATACTTGCTGCAGAATCCAAAGAATTCTTCAAAATTTTACACTTACCTCTAGTTGGCCTGCTTGATGCTGTTTGCGGGGAAAGGTTGTTAAATTTATTAAATTTGTTAAATTTGTTCAATTTGCAGTGGTGTTGGCACTACAAAGCTTCAGATGCCCTTCTTCAACTTATTGATGGCCCTCAGTCTAAAGTTCTGGTGAAAATCCTATGGTCCAATGGTGTCTTTGCCCTCCTTGGAAACTATGGTTTGAAAGAAATTCTATAATTTTTTGTGGTCAAGAAACTAACAGAGACTTTCTTTTGGGATTTGGTCTTGAACTTCTAAAGTCTTTTTAATTATAGTCAAACTCATATTTACACTAGTTAGGCATCTATTTTGTAACCCATTGGTGTGTGGGGATATCTTATCTCCTCCTCCTCCTTTGGTTGATAACTTGAAAATTATTGCATTTGGAATCTGGTGGTGGAGAAAGTTTAGAAAGGTCAGAAACGGTTTTCATCATGGCAAAAAGGTTTTCTTCTCTAATTGGGGAAGACTGACATTGATTCAATCAGTATTGAGTGGAATCCTGTTATTCCTCTCCATTTTTAGGATGCACGTGTCGTTTATTTAGGACATTGAAAGGTTTATGGGAAAGGAGACCTGAGGGGAGGGCTCACTTAGTTAATTGGGAGGTTTTCTTGAAGCCTTGGGAGAGTGGAGGCTTAAGTATCAGAGATCTGCAGTTATGCAATGAGGCTCCCTTGGTGAAATGGTTGTGGTACTTCCGCTTGGAGCCTGATTCTTTGTGGCAGAGGATTATTATGAGTTTAATGGTTCTTATAAGAGTTCCTCGTCTGCTATTGCCTCGGGTGTTCCTATTTTCTCTCAATTTGTTAAATGCTTTATCGGGGATGGGTCAAATACTTATTTTTGGGAGGAGTTTTGAATGGGAGAGAAACCCATGCGTGCTTCATTCCCTCATCTTATCATTTGTTTAATAAGAGGTTGCATTCGGTGGCCTTCTATTTTGCCTTCCTTCAATACCCTATCCTCTCTATCCCTTGGTTTTCGATTCCGCCTTATGATCGGGAGGCAGGTGATGTGGTAAATCTTCAAGTATTTTGGGAAAGTAGATTTTGTTTGTGATTTTGGGCAACATTTAAGAGTTTGGCTTTTTTGTGTATTTTGTCACATCAATGAAATGAACCAATTCTTTAAATTTTTTAGCCAAGTTTATGCTCCACTTTTTTTTTCCAACTTTTCGTTTCTAGAAGCAAAAGATATATTCATTGTTTTGATGCCAAAGTGGCCTGTAGTTAATACCTCCGGGATTTTTCTGGAACTTGCAGTAATGATTTTTCATTGATTTTGATACGGCACATTTAGTTCATTTCATATCTTGCTTATCATTTTCCTTTCCGAACTTTGCAGAATACTGTCAGCTCGTCGGAAGATATATCTGCAAAAACTAGAAGTGTAATAGAATTGAAAAAGCTTCAACTCTTGCAGCTTCAGCGCCGCCTCAGGAAGTAATATCTCTCTAGTCTTTCTCCTGAGTAGTTTCCTAGTTTTCACCAAGAGTTTTACAACTACTGTAGCTTCTTTTACTAATCTTTTTTATGAATTTGGAAAATCTTGCAGTGATTTTCTTAATGATTTCTTCAAACCAATTTCAAATGAGATGGACCGCTTGAAATCTTTCAAGAAGTATAAACATGGTAGGAGGATTAAACAACTTGAGAAATATGAACAGAGAATGAAGGAGGAGAGACAAAAGAGAATTCGGGAGAGGCAAAAGGAATTCTTTGGTGAGATAGAAGTTCACAAGTATGTGGTGCCCATCTAATTGAGTTTTTGTTTATACTTTCTTCAAATAAACCTCATAGGTCTTAGTTCCATCAATGATAAACACATTATGATGGACTGAGGTTAAACGTTGAACAAATTTTGCTCACTGTCCGTTAACTTTTTTAATAGGGAAAGACTTGATGACACGTTTAAAGTTAAGAGAGAGAGGTGGAAGGGTTTCAATAAGTATGCGAAGGAGTTCCACAAAAGGAAGGAACGAATTCATCGTGAGAAGATTGACAGAATCCAGCGTGAGAAGATCAATCTCTTGAAGATCAACGATGTAGAGGGGTATCTTCGAATGGTGCAGGTTTGTCTTCTCTTTGCTAATTACTGTAATCAAAGGGGAAATAATCAATTCTTCTTCATACTACTTATTCTTCATGCATTTTAACCGTGTACTGCTCGTGGTTTAAGTCTCTAATTTATAAGTACTTAAAAATTTGTGTTATATGAAATTTAAATAATCATTTCAAGAGTAAGTATCAGCTTGGTTTGATTCTTTTGTGGACTAAAGTCCCTTTCTTTTAAGTGAAATTCTTTTGTAGGTTAACATTTTTGGTTTCTTATTAGCAAAAGAAAAAGTAAAATCATTTCAAGAATGATTTTCTTATAAATGAAAAATATTATTAATAATAACTAATATTTATTTCATTTTTTCTTATAATTCTATTGTAAGTAATTGATATACAAGGTTTACGATTAATCAGAAGGCAATCACCTTATTTGCAAATTAGAGATAATTATATTCCTATTATTGTCCTCGTGCTCATATTTGTGGGTTGTTTTGTAAATGCACCTTTTGTCAAATTCATGCCAATTCCGAAACCTTTTTGTAGCCCCCTTGGCTTGTTTGGGAAGCTCATCTCCATTTTTTTGTATCTCCCCTTTTAATAAAGTTTCTATTTTTTAAATTGGTTTGTTTAAACTCTGTGTTACTCATAAGTCCATATTGAACATATAAGAATTTAATTATATATCTATAGAATAAGCATAACCAAATAAGTCAACTAAAGAAGAATAAATAAGAAAAAACAGAGATCTGTAGATGTTTTTCCTGATGCAACTGTAGAACTAATAAATGCTTTAAATAAGTTCCAATTTGTGTACAAGTAATAAACATTGTCTTTTGCAAGAAGGAAAATGGAAAATGGAAAAATAGTAAAGTGAAAAGAACAAAGCAATAGAGGTCAGTGTAGAGTCTTGTTATGAGTTGTTATCTTTTATCTATTAAAAATTAACATAATAATATTTAATACATAAAATAATTATCAATCTGACACAGAAATAAATTAAAAAAAATTCAGGCATTAAGATTGTGGGAAATGAACTTAAAATTAGACACAAGTGTGGAGCTAAGAGCATCAAGTCAACATCTAATTATTTTTACGCTAGTTTTGGGTTTAATCGGGATAAAAAAGGGCTGAAGAAAATTCAAAATTCTCCCTTGATGCAAAATCAGATCATGTGGTAGATTTTTATTTCTCACACTGACATTTCACTTCATGTGCTAGGATGCAAAATCAGATCGTGTTAAGCAACTTCTCAAGGAGACTGAGAAATATCTTCAGAAGCTTGGATCCAAGCTACAGGTGGCAAAATCCATGGCAACCCGATTTGAGGACGATATGGATGATGGAGGAGATGTGAATGTTGCTGAAAAAAGTGAAGTTGCGATTGAAAATGAAGATGAAAGTGATCAGGCTAAGGCAAGTGGTTCTCTTCTCACTTTCTTACATCAGTTTTTGTTTCATTCACTAATTATATTGACTTTCTTCTTACAGCATTATTTGGAAAGTAACGAGAAGTACTACCTGATGGCTCATAGGTGAGGGACAGTTCACGTTTTCTTCTTCCCCACCCCTTCTCCTAGACAACTTTTGGCTAGTGCTTGGAAATTTTGCTCTTATACTGCACCAGTTTGCATTATGTCTTGCTTGATAGAATCTCTTGATGTTTTGAGGATTCAAGTTGATAATTCTCATTAACAACTAGTTATTGTTAATTCGTTTCAAGTATCTTATATGAATATCCGTTTGCAGTGTAAAGGAAAGCATAGCTGAGCAGCCGTCTTGTCTTCAGGGAGGAAAGTTGAGGGAGTAAGTATCGTGGTTTTCCTATCATCCCATCCTTTTTAATTTAATCTTTGATTTTTATAAAATCTGAACGTGGTATGGAGACTCCTATTTTTGACAATATCTTCTCACACTTTAGTTCTTTGATTTTCTGGATTCATGATATTGGTAAGAACAATAAAAGGCAGTGCTTAGGCCATTCTGAGTTTCGTGTAAATGTGGCAATAAAAATTTTAGGTATCAGATGAATGGCCTTCGGTGGCTCGTTTCATTATATAACAACCATTTGAATGGAATACTTGCTGATGAAATGGGGCTTGGAAAAACTGTTCAGGTACTGTACTCTCCTAAGATGCCTTATATGAGCCTAGATCTAGCTTCTGTACATTCAATGTTACTAACAGGGAAAGTTCCAGGTAATTTCCCTAATCTGTTACTTGATGGAGACTAAGAATGACCGAGGTCCCTTTTTGGTGGTTGTGCCATCATCAGTTTTACCCGGATGGGAGTCGGAGATCAACTTCTGGGCCCCCAGTATCCTTAAAATTGTGTATTCTGGGCCTCCAGAAGAGCGGCGTAGATTATTCAAGTAATGATATTCATAATCTTTTTTTCTTGATCCCTTGTTGGGTAATCCAGAAACTTACCTGGTTCTTATTCCAGGGAGAGAATTGTTCATCAGAAATTTAATGTCCTTCTGACCACATACGAGTATCTGATGAACAAGCATGATAGGCCAAAACTGAGCAAAATTCATTGGCACTATATCATAATTGATGAAGGCCATCGCATAAAGAATGCTTCGTGCAAGTTGAATGCTGATCTGAAGCACTACAAGAGTTCTCACAGATTACTCTTGACTGGAACACCGCTACAGGTCACAGTCGTTAATGTTCTTCTCTTTTACAGCATAGGAGTGATTCCTTTAACCTTATATTTAGGTCATGAACAACAGAACCAAGCCTTTTCCTTCCCTTGGTATCAAAAGAAATATAAGAAATGATTTTGACAGAAAATTAAAGATTAAAACAATATGAAATCATAATGTTGTGTAGAGTGGGTTAGACTTGAAATTAGTGTACTGTAAACTTTTTGTAGGGATACTGCTGGGAATTAAACAAGAAGGAAGCATTTTATTCATATATCTTTCATCATTGTGAACTTAAAATTTACGAGTCTAGATTTATAACTACCTTCCTTTTAAGTTAAAATCCAATAAACTAAGACCATCTTACTTTAGTAAGTTCTATTTTTGCAAAAAATAAAAATAAAAACAGAATTTGAAATAACTTTTGGTTTCATTTTTGAAATCTCTTAATACCTGAGAGCAGAAACTGAGCATTCAAGTTATTATATTCTTAATGTCAAGTAGCAGTAGCCTAAACTCATTGTTTTTGTCCAAACTTCATTCAGCTTCGGTCCGTTATTTCATTCAACCTTCTGGCATCAATATTCTCTCATTCCTCATAGCCAAATGGTGCATTTGAGGTCTTCTTGAAAAAAAGAAAAAAAAATCCTGAATAATAATATCCATAAAACTATCCTTACTGCTCTTCCATTTGAGCAAATAAGTTTAGGCTACCTTACATTGTATTAAAGAACCAACTTTAATTTGTGGCCCATTGTAAAAAATGAAATGTACTCAGGAAATAACTAAAGCTAACATTAATGGAGAGAAACTCTTATATTGAACTGGAGTACACTTGTATACTATATTTATAATTTTCTTGTGTGTTTTGATAATTTGGTCTTTTGTACTTGTTGGCTTAATTTGAAATCCATTTTGTGCAGAACAACCTTGAGGAGCTGTGGGCATTACTGAACTTTTTGTTGCCAAATATTTTTAATTCATCGGAGGATTTTTCGCAGTGGTTCAACAAACCATTTGAGAGTAATGGTGATAATTCAGCTGACGAAGTAATTCCAAAATTCTGCGACTTCTCTTTGAAATTTCAGTTTCTTTTTCCTTTCTCTTAATTTTTTTTTTAATCTTTTTTATGGACAAGGCCTTGCTTTCTGAAGAGGAAAATCTTTTGATCATAAATCGACTTCACCAAGTGCTTCGCCCGTTCGTTCTTCGGAGGCTTAAACACAAGGTTTCTTTGAACTAAAGCCTGTGCTCAGCAGCATCATATTGTCTTTATAAATATTCACTGTTTATTGGTGCTTGTTCGCCATCATTTTTTTGGGACAATCATTCCATTTTCTCATGCATCCCTTTTCCAGAATTCTGCTATTTGTTATGATGTAATTGTAGTAAAAAATTCTTAGTATTTTTGGTCTAGTCTTATATGCCCAGTAGTTCAAATAAATCCAGAATTTGAAAATGCCACCCAATCTATCCTAGAAAAATAAATCTCTCACATGTGACACAATGAGTCGGGTTTTCTTCGTGGCTAGGTTATCCGTATACTGCTAATCAGCAATTCAGCATTAACATGTATGGAAGATTTTCAGAGAATTGTTTCCTTGGTATCGCGCATTTAGGTTCTTGTATAATTGTATTCTTTCTTGCAGGTGGAAAATGAACTGCCAGAAAAGATTGAAAGACTTGTAAGATGCGAGGCTTCTGCATATCAGAAACTTTTGATGAGGAGAGTAGAGGAAAACCTTGGATCGATAGGAAGTACAAAGGTTCCTTCACTATATTTCTTTTTCTACATACTTTTCAAGAAGAAATTTGGCGTTCTGTCTACTAAGATAATTCAATTGTTACCTACACTCTCACATATTCTCTCTCCAGGTCCGATCAGTGCATAACTCGGTGATGGAGCTGCGTAATATTTGTAATCATCCGTATCTAAGCCAACTTCATGCAGAGGAGGCATGTCTTTCTTTTCTCTTAATGCAATTTATTTATGGAATAATTTTTGGATAAACAAATTGAGGGAAGGGTGAAGGTAGGATGTTCCGCCCCACCCCACTACCTTGTATCTTTGATCTGTTTTATCCTTACCTTCTTTGCATTTTAACAGCGCACAACCTAGAGTTGGAAGTTTAACTACCCTATTTCCTGCTTGTTGGTATTTGTCCTTAAGAAACTTCTTTATTCTTGTCTAGGTTGATAATTTGATACCTAAGCATTACCTGCCACCAATTATAAGACTCTGTGGAAAGCTTGAGATGTTAGATAGAATATTACCAAAGCTAAAAGCAACTGATCATCGGGTAAGTACTTCTTAGATTAACAATATCAAGCTACAATGTTGATGAGAATTTAATGCTGTATGTTACCCTTGGTTTCTGCCACTTCACATTTTTTTTATCATTTTTATTATACTCGTTAGCATCTATTCACTTTTCATTGTAATATATATTCCTTCCTTCTTGAATCTGATTCATTTATATTTATGATTAGTTTATTGTCTATGTCAATGCTGTCATTTCAGAACTGATTTTTTTTTCTCTGTTCGTCATCATGTATCCTTTTATTTATAGATGTTTCAATATCACTAATTGACTTCTATTTTTGCAGGTTCTCTTCTTTTCCACCATGACTAGACTGCTCGATGTTATGGAGGAATATCTTCACTGGAAACAGTATCGATATCTACGATTGGATGGACATACATCTGGGGGTGATCGTGGTGCACTGATCGAATCATTTAATCAGCAAAATTCTCCCTATTTTATATTCCTTCTCAGGTAACTTTCTGTCTGATCAGTTGTTTTATGAATTGTTTTGTCTCAGTTCTCAAATCGCATGTTCTATAGTTACCCTACTAAGCTTTTTATGGTGTCAGCATTCGAGCTGGTGGTGTGGGAGTGAATCTCCAAGCTGCTGATACAGTGATTATCTTCGATACAGACTGGAATCCACAGGCATATATGAATGACTCTCATGATATTTATGTCAAGAATCTGATGTAGCTTTCATTCTAAATCTGGATTACTGTGCGTATGTTGTCAGGTTGATCTACAGGCACAGGCCAGGGCTCATAGGATTGGCCAGAAGAGGGACGTGCTTGTTCTTAGATTCGAAACAGTAAGTTTTCTGGTCATGTCTTGGAACTAAGTAATCTTATCAGCGTTGAAACAGTCCCAAGGTTTCAAGATGGTGAAGGCTCCTTTGGATTCAATGGAACCAACAAGGATCGGCATCATGAGGGAGCCGCTAAATAACTGCTTCTATCATGTCATGTGGAATGAACGGACAAAAACATAGACCAAACCAAGTTGCATGAGTGCCAAAAAAAAAAAAACTACAAGAAAGGGCTCCAATAATTTGTTCATAGAAAAGGAAAAAATCACAAAAGAAAATAATTATAAAATTAAAGATAGAGCCAAATATATCATAGAATATTTCAGTATCCAAAATGATTGGATTGACTGTGCTCGAACACATGTTCAATTTTGAGTCTGCGGGGCTCTTGACTAACATTTGATATCATTGATAATTGGAACTATAGTTCCTTCGTCACTAAAACCAATTGGAGAGGCTTTTTGTAATGAACTTCATTTTCCTTTTATACTCATATCATGAAAGTTTTTGTTTCTTTGTTTCTTTTCTTCTTTTTTTGGTTTAGAAATTGAACTCTTAGTTGCTTGATTCAGTCTGATGGACTAATGTCCCATTATCTTATCATGGCTAGTAATTGAAATGTGGGTATTGTCATCCTATCACGTGTTTGTAATTGGGCACGTTCTGATCTTTCTTTCTTTTCTGGTCCACCCCATATCAAGGTTCAAACGGTGGAAGAACAAGTGCGAGCTGCTGCGGAGCATAAACTAGGCGTCGCTAACCAGAGTATTACAGCCGGTTTTTTTGACAACAATACAAGGTTGGTTGCCCTTTCAAGAAAACCCATGTTTGTGTGAGGCACTAGATGGTTTTTCTCATTTACTGTACTGCAGTGCTGAAGATCGAAGGGAATATTTGGAATCTCTTCTACGCGAGTGTAAGAAAGAAGAAGCTGCACCTGTACTAGATGATGATGCTCTGAATGATCTCTTGGCACGCAGGTAGGCTGATTCTCATTGCTTGAAATTTTATACAGCTGATTATGTGACGCCCCAAAGAGAAATAAGGATCTTTCTTCTTGTGCATGCGATGGTTAGGTAAGAAACACAGTTTGTATTAACCATTGTCTCCATGTTCACAGTGAGTCAGAGATTGATGTGTTTGAAACGGTCGACAAAGAACGGCGAGAGTATGAGATGGTATGAAATCAACACTCCTTCAGTCTTCTCTTTTACTCGTATTGTGTAAACTAACGGAGATATAGTATTTATGTAATAAACTTCTAAACATTAATTTTGCAGGCCACATGGAAGAAGCTGGTACCTGGTCATGGAAGTTCTGATCCTGTTTCTTCCATGCCTTCACGTCTTGTAACATATGATGACCTGAAAGTATTCTATGAAACAATGAAGATAACTGAAGGCGTAACAAAAGCTGGAGAGGTTGCCCATGTAGGGGTAAAGAGGAAGAGTGATCCTGGTAGCCTTGACACCATACATTATGGGAGGGGGAAGCGGGCAAGAGAGGTCTGATTAGTGTTTTGTTACTTGTGAATGTCATATGCCTGAACTCTTTTGGCTTTTGCTAAGTTCTATTTTATTTTCATTAAACTCCCTATTTTAATAGGTGCGATCCTATGAGGAACAGTGGACTGAGGAGGAATTTGAAAAGATGTGCAAGGTCGACTCACCTGAATCCCCCAGGTCAAAGGAGTCTGTGGCAGGAGAACCATCAGGTAGTATTAGTGGATCTGTTGTAGCAGCTGTTTTGAAGACAGAAGTTTCTGCTTCCTCTCCTCTGCCTCCTATTCAGCCAATGCCTCAGCATCAAACACCACCTTCGAAGCGAGGTCGTGGAAGACCAAAACGATCGGGTGCCGATAAGTTGCCTGCTCCAGTGGTTCCTCCATCTCTTTCTATAACAGCCAAAGTGGAGACAGGGTTAGAAGGAGAAACTATTTCAAGCATTTCTAAAACTGGCAGTCTAGATTCTTTGCCTAGTCAAGGAATGACTGATCAACATGCTTCAGGGGCTGCACCAAGTTCTCAGTTAACTACCTCAGTGCCTTGTATGATTCCTGCTAATGAATCAGCTCCAGCTTGCTCCCCAGCACCAGTTCAAGTGAAAGGCCATGGTCGAAAAACTCAAACAGGACAAGAAGCTCCTCGAAGAAGGGGGAAAAAACAGGGGCTGGTACCACCTCCTGTTTCTGGCAGTCTATCCTCCTCCACAAACCCAGTGGCAGGTCAAGTTAATGTAGCAAACGACATCGTTTCTAATGCTTCTGCCACCCAGCTTCCCACTCATCTGCCAGGTTCTGCCCCTTCAAAACCTGTCACTGGACCTAATGATCAGCCTACCATTGGGGTTTCATCAAATTTGGAACCTAGTCCTGCTTTGCCTTCTGTGGATTCTATCTCTCAACTTGCCCCTCATTCCAATTCACAACCTAGAGGACAAAATCGAAAGACTCAGAATGCTGCTGGAGCACCACGACGTAGAGGAAAGAAACAGGCAGCAGCAACTCCTGCATTGCCTAACACCGTGGCTGGTTCTAGTCTAAGTTCAAATGAGGCTGCTGTTGATTCTTCTTCAAAAAAGGCTGCTGTTGTCACTACTACTAAAGAAGATACCGTCAGTCAGGTAAGCAATATTATCTCTGAGGAATTGACCCAGAAACCTGATGGAATCACTATACAGGACGTGCAATCTACTAAACCAACAAATAATTCCAATCAGGGCAAGGAGACAGTGAGCTTATCAACTTCTGGTAGTACCGTGGCACCACAAGGTAAGTATTAGATAGACTTCAGCATGTGATCATTGTCTGTTATGTGTATCAATTTACTTTTATTGAATTTAGGCGTTCAAAATTTTATGCAGGATCTACCGAACAGAATCAAAATACTGATTCACGTGGCATTTCTAATATGAGCAAGGAGGCTTCTTCTGGAGATTGCACAGTCAAAGCAAGCCCCTCTGAGCATTTGAGTGGCGCTGGTGCTGCCCAGGACGCAACTGTAAGAAAAAATAGTGTCAATGAGACATTGAAAAGCCATAGTTTGCTGGACACACCTCATCCAGTTACATCAACACCAGAAACTGCAGTTCCAACATGTGGTCCTCCAGCTGTTTGTTTACCTAGTTCTGTTGCTGTGGAGATGAGTCCCAAAACTATAATAGATGTTGCTCCAGAGGCTGTTTCTAGTTCCCAGCCAATCCATTCACTCCCATCAGTGGCTTCAACCTTGCAATCTCCCTCTCAATGTCCACCACCTGGACATGTGCAACCTAAACGGCAAGGTCGTAAAACTGCAAAAAACAAGGAAGAGCCCCCTCGGCGTAGGGGAAGAAAATCGGCCTCCTTCACTCCTGTCATTCTTGAGGATTCGGCTAGCAATGAAGCTAAAGGTTTGAATGTGCACGTGCAGCCAGGGCAATTGGGGGATTCAAGTGTTAAAGACACATGCCTAAAAGGTAAAACTGGGACTGAGAATCAAGTATCAACCAATGTTCAGAGTGTCGCAGGTGTTGCCCAAATTATAGAAACTGTGTATTCCCCGGGTCCAAAAAGAAAGGAGCAAGCACCCAAATCTTCCCAACACAAACAGCTGTTGACATCATCAACAAAAATTGATGCTACTGGAGCCTTGGACAGGACCTCTGTATCAGGTCGTTATCAAACGGCAAACGTAAATGATGTTGCTCGAGTAATGAAGGAGGTCTTCTCTGGAACTTGCTTGCCGAAAGCTAAAGTTGGAGAGTCTTCTGGGAAAGAAAACAAGGATGCCCCTGCACCGCCTCTTTTGAGCAATCCGTCTGTGGAGGTGATCAAAAATGATAAATCAGAGGCTACTTTAGCGTCAGTTTCGAATTCCAACATTCCAGTTGAGGCCCATGAAAAGGAATCTTTAGTTACAACTAGTGAAATAAGACCAGATTTTGCAAATGCTCCAGAAGAATGTAACATTTTGAAAATCAATGATGGAAATTCTGAAAGTACGAAGGCCAATGTGGTAGATAAATTGGTTGAATCCAGAGAAACATCTGCCAGATGCTCAACTGTGGTAAGTGACGTCAGATCCATGTCTCCTTGTCTTCTTAGTACCGATCAAAATAAAAATAATATTTGCCAGAGATCAAGTCTTGATGAGGGTAGTCTTGTTAGTTCAGGGGACTCAGTAAGTATGGTTGGTTCATCTGTACCTTCGTCATGTGATAAAAATCGTCCTTCAAAAATTGATACAAATTCGGGAGATAAATATAAAATTTCTTTGAAAGAACCTCTTAAATCTTCTTGTCTTCAGGTTGGTGGCTCTGGAATTTCATCATGCTTCAACGATGCTGACCATAATCCCCTGGATGCCTCACCTATTTCCTCAAGTCTTGGTGATTCCAGTGCATCAAAGGCTCTTAAGGTGATGGACGATGTATCGCCAAACGAAACAAACCCTGTTGGTGAAGTTCCCTCATCTTTGAATGATGGTGAAAATCACCCTGCTTCTTCGTTGCCTGCCCCTTCTGATAGCAGTCACACTAATATGATAACTGCTCCTTGTACGACTCAAATGGATATTAAGAACATGCCAGAGCAGCCTTTGGAAGAGTCTCCTGCCGCAACTGCTGTTGATAATACCAGAGAAAATGCAGAAATATCTGTCAACCAACCTGATCACAGAGAACTGTCTTCTGATATAAGATTGAAGACTCTTGACAAAGACATCATACCTTTTGTGGACTGTCCCAGTGAAGCGTCTTCTGATGTCACGAAAAAAACTCTTGACGATGAAAAAATACCTTCTGTGAAAGGCTACTCAGAACCATCTGAATTTGATAATACAAGCCTTGAATGTCCTGCAAAATCGAGAATTGACTGTTCCCCTGAGAAGATAGGCACGGGTTCTGGCATAGATGATAACCCCAAATGTTCTGCTGAAGTTGCAGTTGAATTGATCGAAGCGTCTAACAACGCAGAACTTAATCTCACAGCTGTTGAAACTTTAAGAGCAAGATCTCCTGGCCAAGATTGCCCCAGTCTATCTCCTGATACTGTGAATGAAATGGTGCCTGTTTGTGAAGCAGATAAGATGGAAGTGGATCTTAGACCTGTAGTTCTTGTTGAAACCTTGACAGAGAATCCTAGTCTAGACTGTTCTTGCATACCTCCAGTCGTGACAGGTGATTCCAGTTTGAATGAGTCGGTGCCTGACATGGAAGAGTCCAGGCCAGGTTCTCAGGAGAACAGTGGCAGCCAAAGTCTCTCTAGTCATCATGAAAATTGTGATCATTCAGGTGTTTCAATATTTAAAGAGAGTTCTGGTGCACACATGTCAGGTGCTGAACTTGAAGTTCAAGGATGCCTTTCTGTAACTACCATGGATATCGAGAGTAAACATAATGAAGTTAATGATATCGCTCCCGTTCTTGAACAAACGGATGCTGCCACAAAGCAGGATGTTGACATTTTGCTGGGGACGTCTAGTGGTTGTCTAGATCATTCTAACACAGGTGCACCGGATGTAGTGGAGCAAACATCGGCAAATAAATTAGAGCTTGCTTCAGAAGAGTTGCCACATTTTCCTTCGTCTGATGATGGAATTGTTCAAGTCCATGAAGTTTCTGCTGGAAAACCCGATGATTCAGATATAGCTAAATCTGATAGAGGTTCTTCTCCGGAGTTTGATCCGAAAACTGATGTTGAAGATCAGAAAGCACCAGAATTAAATGATAGTAGTAATTGTATTCCGGAGGGGAATTTGAATGTACCAGATAATGTGGAAAACAAAGTGGAAGACAATGTTCAATCTGTTAATCCTGAGGATGTTCCTGAGCCAATTCCTCCGATCCAGGATAGTGAAGCTAACAAAACCGACAACCATGGTACGTTCCTCATGGATATGGACATCTCGAGAAATGACGATCTAGATGAATCAGATGGTGGTGGACTAATCCCTGCTGGTATTTCACCTTCAACAGCAGAGAGAGAAAATGAATCCAAAAGTTCTGATGCTATTGTTCAAATGGACGTTTCTGACGGAGAACGTGTAGTAGAACATACAACCGATAATATTGTCATGCCATCACCTTCAGTGCAGGGAGAGGAAGAAAATTGTTCTTTAACGTCTGTGGTAAATCAAGTTGATGGTTTAGGGAACCTAGAGGAAACGAAAAATATCGGAGTTGATGCTAATCTTCAAGTGATTACGTCTCAGGATGATGTTATGATTTCAGCAAACCCTGTGCAAGAAAGTATTGCGCTACAGGAAGGAAGGATTGAGGGATCTGGTGAGATAAATCAAGGGTCACCTATCGAGAAAAGGCAATCTGATCATCAAGTTGAGGACGTTCTTGTTGATCATATGGAAGAAGATAAATCTGGAAATTTGGCCGAACCTTTATCTTCCTCACAAGTTGAGGAAACACATTTGATGTTGCCCAATACAACTTTAGATAATTCAGGTGACCAAATTAATGTGCCTGTATCCTCATCCACAGTGACAGACACAGAAAATATTGGTTGTTCTTCAAAGGATGATCTGTATGACTGCACGGTTGCAGATTCAGTAAAAGCTCTCGACGATAGTGAACAATTACAAAACAAGCTATCAGAAGTTTCGGTTGTGCTTGCTTCATCTGACAGGAATGAGGACTCAACTCCAAGGGATCCCATCAGCTCTCCAATCTCTCTGGAGGGGCCACCAAGTGATTATCAAATAAGTAGTGACCATGTGGTTGCAACACAGGATAACATTGTTTTGTCAGAAAACATGTCATCTGTTGCGTTAGCTGAGGAAGACAAGCAGCAAACTTCCTCCGAGAAAACGTTTTCTGATAGTGCAGAGCCGTTGGAGGATTGCGAGGATTCTGGTAATAGAAATGACAAATTGGACGGAGCTCATGTCAACAAGGAACAGCTTCTAAGCATCACTGAAAACCTTGTCTCCATTGATCTTTCCGATCATCTTATAGTATCAAAGAAGGAAGCTTTAGCTGGTGATCAGATTAATGTTCCTCAAACTGGGGAGTCTGTACCCGTAAACGCAGTTGATACGTTAAACCAGCCCCCACCTCCAACAACCATGGAAGAAGAAAAAATTGAAGCCTCATTTGACAGTGGTCGAATTGCTAGCCCACCGCCACTGAAAGACGTAAAAGGTTTCCAGGCTGAAACAGATTCAATGAATTCTTCTCAACCTGATAGGATTTCAGAAGAAAATATGTCAGGAGAAACAATTTTGCCTTCATCTCCTCCTGTGTTGGAGGTAGGAGAAGCTATAGTGCAATCTGGCGTGCAAGTTCAGATTGACCGAACGGATGCGACTGAGGTTGGTCTGATTTAGACGGTTTTACTTGAAAGAAATTTATTTATTAATGATCTTCACCATTAAATAGGAAACAAACCGTACCGACCACCTGGTCAAAACTAAACATCAAAAATCGAGAAACGGTTGTTGCAACCAAAATGAAGACAGCAGCTGAAAGTCAAATAAGACTTAACAATGCTGATGGTCCCTGTACCCCGAACAACAATAAATAAAAAGATTCTAGCTAGATTATAAGGCCATTTGTGGTTTGGAAAAGTTGAGGAAGTCGGGATAGTCCGAAATCTTCACTTACTCGTGCTTTGTAGAATCTTAGATCTTTATAGGAGAATTACTGGCCTCATTTGTTTTTTTGGATCTGCATATCAATTCGTTTACTTTTTTGGTCTTTATAGTAATGCAACTCTTAAATTTCAGGTGGGGGAGCCTTCTCTAAAGAGGGCTGTAACGGAAGTAGCCAGTCCTCCATCCTCTCTACCCGAAGAAGATAAAAGCTTGGAACGCACGTCAGTTTCGAGTCTGGCTGATAGTGCCATTGCAGTTGCAGAAACAGTTGTATGCAATGAAGCTGATGAATCCACAGAAAATGGAAGGTGCCTACCGGCTGCTGCCTCATCTGTGCAATATCCGGCTGATAGCGTTGCAGATGTAGAAATGGCCATGTCCGATCAAGCTGATGTTCCTCCAGTCTGCGACACGGTGCTGAGTTTGGCTGATAGTGCCACTGCAGTAGAAATGGACATATGTGATCAAGTTGATATTCCTCCAGTTTGTGACGAGGTAAAGGGTTCAGAAGATACTGCTGCCATATCTGATCAAGTTGATGCTCCTCGAGTTTGTGAGGCAGTAAAGGGTTCAGAAGATACTGCTGCCATATGTGATCAAGTTGATGCTCCTCGAGTTTGTGAGGCGGTAAAGGGTTCAGAAGATACTGCTGCCATATGCGATCAAGTTGATGTTCCTCGAGTTTGTGACGCAGTAAAGAGTTCAGCTGATACTGCTTCCATATGTGATCAAGTTGATTCATCTCCTCCAGCTTCCGAGTTAGCAAAGGATCCAGCTGATAGCGCCACAGCATGTGATCAAGTTGATGTTCCTCCAACATTCAACACGGTGCAGGCTCCAACTGATAGCACCATTGCAGTTGCAGAAACTGCCATATGTGATCAAGTTGATGTTCCTCCAACATTCGACACGGTGCAGGCTCCAACTGATAGCACCATTGCAGTTGCAGAAACTGCCATACGTGATCAAGTTGATGTTCCTCCAACATTCAACACGGTGCAGACTCCAACTGATATCACCATTGCAGTTGCAGAAACTGCCATACATGATCCAGTTGATGTTCCTCCAACATTCGACACAGTGCAGACTCCAACTGATAGCACCATTGCAGTTGCAGAAACTGCCATACGTGATCAAGTTGATGTTCCTCCAACATTCGACACGGTGCAGACTCCAACTGATAGCGCCATTGCAGTTGCAGAACCCACCATATGTGATCAAGTTGATGTTCCTCCAGTTCATGACTTGGTACCAGAAAATAAATCTGCAAATTTGGACCTGCCTCCTGGATGTTCGACAGCGGAAGATGAAAGCGGGGAGCGGTCACCAGAAGAGACTCCAGTTATCAAGAATTCAGTTGAATCACCAAAGCAAAGTGAGTGAAGGTAGAATTCTTCTGTACATTTTTTTGTATTCCCCTGGTATCCGAGTTTTTATCCGACAGGGGAGATCGTAGCTTCATTTTATACAGAATCCCTGCTATCAAAATTATGTCTTAGGTTGCCCTTCTATATAATTATTCGTGACATTTTCTGGTTCTCTTGAGAACCCAGATACTGAACTGAACAACCAAACCTCCTCCACATCGTCCCTTTACCTGTAATCTGGGTAAGTGTTGACAGAACTTACAATCAAGAAATTCTAACAAGTTTTTAATACTATTACATATTTTGGCATTTGTATCTTCCTTTAACTGGATTGGTGTACTAAAAAAAAATAGGTTTAAACTCAACAATTTTATTTTTGATATTTGAATTTGGCTTTATTTTGATTTACTATTAGATTTTTCGATAGTTCAAGAAGTTAAGGACAGAAGATTTATTACATCTCTTGATTTCTTCAAAAGAAGATTCAATCAAAGTGAACAAGAGAAGTAGAGAAGTCAGTATCTAGTTTGTCAAAGAAATGGGTCGACCTGTATCTCCACGTATCGTTTTTGCTGATCGATGTAACGCCAATTTTTACTCGAATTTTCAAATTTAACAATTTTTTTTCTGATATTTGTAACACCAACCTTGAAAGTGAAAGAGGAAAATGAGGGGAAAGGAAGACAAAAACACATTCTTTCCAACATAGCTACACAAAATATACATATTTCTCCTTCCCAATATGATTTTTGTAAGCAAAATTGAAGACTTCAAACATAGTTTAGTACATAAATCTCTCATTATTATCTCAAAGGTAGATGATTCAATCAACTCTCAAAGGTAGACCATAAGCAGATCTAGTTTTCATTATCGAATCACAACTGAAGATACAATAAATTCCGAAGAGCAGAACTGAATCATTGCAGGTTAAATCCAGTCATTGACGATTCTGTTTCTAGTTTTAATAATAAAACTTGGAAATTTAAAAAAAGGTTTAAGAACTGATATAAAATGGGATTACTGAACAATAACACAAAACTGGGGTAAACAAACAAGACAATATCCATAACAAGATTGGAGCATCCTAAACTTTCCAAATACAACCACTAGACATATACAAGAGTATAAACGAAATCCACTGAACCCCAAAAATCTAAATCTAGTAAAGGTTGTCAAGTAGAAGTCCACCAGCATGCACTCACATGAAGTTAACTACTTGAGAAACAGCAAGACTACACTCATTGTTCTTCAACCCACAACTCAAGTCCCGCCTCCCAACTTTCACATATAAATAAAATTTCCTTACAGAAGCTGCATAGCATGGAATAGCAAAGTTCATCTGACCATAACGGAAGGCAGACTAACAAATCTCGAGGACGATCCCGAACCACATCCATCAGCGAGGACTGCAGAAGCAACATGACAGGGTGTTAAATTCTTCAACCAAAGGAAATTATTACCGGCTAAACACAATGAACACTATACTTTGAACCAGAAATGTTCGATAATGACAAATCAACGTATACAACTTTGCTGTCCCTAACTAAAACACTCTCAAATCTCATTCTGAGTTCATATTGAATTAAGCTTGAGCATTAGTAAATCGATGAAATATCTCCAAAGCATTTTGCTAGATTCTACCAGATCAAAATATAATCGAATAAATTCTTGAAAGAAAGGACCAAAAAAACAAGATCATTGAAGAATGTCATTTCCTTCTTGCCTCGTTAATCAGAAATGAGAAACTTGTCTTCCAGAGGACCAGAAAAAAGAATTTAAAAGGTAAAATACCTAAAGGAACGTGAACGCGATCCAGAAGGACTGCGGCTAGCAGCCCTTGGACTCCTTGACCTACTGCGTGCAATGTCCACTGCACGAGGGCTCCGACCATTCTCCTTTGGAGTTGGAGATCGGCTGTAATCCCTTCTATCACGAGGGGAATGAGAACGTGAAATTGATCTAGATCGTGCAGGAGAGAGATACTCATCCCTGGCCCCACGGCTCCTACATCAGCCACAACAATGGAAAAAATTAATGGAATAATAAATCAACAAATCAAACAGAAACGATTTCCATTCAGACTTAAAACAGCATAACACAACCAACTCTCTCTCTCTCACAGGAAAGAAAACCTGTCCAAGCAGTCTTCAAAGGCCCAATGAGGTACGTTCAACAGGTACTTATGATACTAACTATATCATACTTTTATAAGCACAATTTTCTATTAACATCATTTTCAAGACTGATCAACTAAAACATGACTTTTACCTGCACCATTTTCAGGTTTCCGAACAAAATTATGACAAGTAGATCCAAACACTGAGAATTATGCTCTATTAAGCTGTACTGGTTGATCAGCTTCTGACAAGTTCATAGCTCTCTTTGCCCCAACTTTCTAAAAATCACATTATCTTTTCTTGGACAATGTCACCATACCACAACCAGTAAAACTTTGGCTTTTTCTCCTTTGAAGATGATTTCTTTCTTTGGCCAACTATAAGCTCTAATCTTTCTTAACTGGACGGTATATGCAAAAGAAGATATCAAACTTACAAATCACTTTCTTGCTGATAAATCGTTGAGATTTGAAAGGGAGGAAAAAGGGGGCAAAAAACCAGAGATAAATTTTGTTTTTAAACTCTCACCAATCCTTAACTTCTGCTCACAAGAAAATTGTCAACAAACAAATAAAAAACATGCAACTAAGATAATTGAAAAGGTAATAGATTATACTCATGGAGAGGGTTCGATAGGTAAAGTAAGCAAGTGCCCATCACTTTATGATCGCTTTTCTTGTTAAACTTTATTAATCAACAAGTCTTTAAAGTCTCCCCTTACACTTTAATATCTGCATAAACAAGGAATTAAGTAGATTGTACACTTTGTCCTGCAATGCAACTCTGTACTATGTAGGGAGTAGAATATTTCACGTGCATCAAATCAAATATTAAATTTAAATCTTTTTGGTTAACCATGATAACATTCAAGCAAATGAAATAAAATTCTACATTTAAAGCATGGAGAACATAAAAAAAAATGAAAGTGTTGCTTAGATTTAATATATTGGGCTGATATTATATACCTGATGGGGAAATGAAGATTAAAAGTGCAACTATTATTATTGGACTATAACACTAATATTTAGTCAGCAATTGAAACCACAGCAAAGTACCACTTAGATTTACTGACTAAACACATCACCGCATGACATAGGAACAAGGATAATTCATCCATTAGAAATGGATCGTGCTTCTTAAAACTGACACACCATTGACAACTTCAAGAAGTTTTTTGAACAAAACAGAACTCATGAGGTTCAGGTTGGGTAAATCGAAGTAAGCTGAGTTTATCGAAATATTTCTATAAAAATGATTTTCACCCAATGACGGACAAAATCATTTTGGTTAGACTGAAAATCAAAACAATGAACATGTACTTCAATTGGAGGTTTGAATACTCTAAGACAAGTGCCAAAATTCAAAATATTATGCAATGTTTCTCATCCTAAAAGAATGCTTTGACATGTTAAAGTACAAAATTATAGAGTTAGAAGAAGGCATGCACAGTTTACTTATCATCATAATAGGACCAACCAATATTTCAAAACATGGTATAGAAGTAAGGAGTAATGGAAACAGCAGGACAATAATGATTTTAGTCTTGCTAGTAGTAGAATAAGTATGACAGATAAGATCCAACCTTGAGTCATGCCTGGCAGGTGAAGGTGAGCGTGAGTAAGCTGCAGTCAAATAGAAAAGGCATGTTGAGCATAAAATGAAGGTGTAATTACAAATTGCATCACAATGATGTTAATCAAACGTCAGCATCAACCCAATGCAAATTTTTCTTTTCACGAAATCAGCAAAATAGAGAGCAAAAACCAAGATAAGTATTGACACTGACAATGATATCGCCGTCGCGGAGACCTTGCTGGAGAACGTCTTCTGCTGCTTCTGCCACTATATATGAGCACCGAGAAAAAGACTATCAATATATTAATTCAAAATTAAAAATAAAGGTTACGTAAAGAAGATAATCAGACCAAAGGATACTGCAAGATTAGAAGTTAGGAGGAAGGTCATAGAACCTTGAGCGTGAAGTCACACGCATTTCTTGTGGAGTTTTCCTGTTCTCCTCAGCAAATACAATTCGTATCTCCCGTCCACCTATAACCGTATGATTCAGTTGTTGTTTTGCTTCAGCTGCATCTTCTGCAAACCGAAACTTCACAAACCCAAACCCTCGGGGCTCCCTACAAATAGGCAATGAAGGGAATGATATCCTCGTGAGAGAGAGAGAGAGAGAACAAAGTAGATCATATCTATAATATTTTGTAACAGAACATTAATAAACTTCCACAAATTCCAAACACGAAGATATAAACCCATTTCTGACCCAATGAGAACTAGAAAGGGCTGCCACATCTCACAAGTCAACACACAATCTTATATAAGAAGCAATAATAATTTTCAGATCCAAATATAATGCAAACCACTGCCAATTAAATTAATTGACGCTTTTTGGAATTTCTTAATTATCAGTTATATTTAAACTAAATTCAAAAGATGGTTGAACTAAAGTGGTAATCACTGCCATTACATACTAGTAAACATATCATTTAACAAAAACAAATTCTTGTCTCTAGGATTAAGTGTGAACTAAGCTCAAGTTAATCAACAAATTTGCAGATTCCTTCCATATGCAGAAATGTTACCGTTCATACTCTCATATTGATTTGTAAACAATCTTATCCAAATAATTACATAATGGTAAAGGCAAATTAAACTTTGAAACTCCAACAGTGCTCTGAGATTCTGAACTCAGAACTTAATCTAAAAATAATATTAATTTTCTTAAATTTTTCTTTCTTGGCTAATATAGCAAAACTCTATTTTCTAGTGTGGATAGCCTGACAATTAGAGAAAGAAGTACCAGGAAATAATAAATCGAAATACCCAAGTGAGCACAAGTTAACATGAAAGCGACCATACCCAGTGTAGTAGTTTTTCGGAAGATACACATCCTTAACAGGACCAAAACGCTCGAACGGGATCCTAAGATCTTCTGGCCTGCATGAAATGCAACCAAAACCCTAAATTATTCCTCTAAATAATTCATACAATGTATAGACAACAGAAAACGAGAAAATAATACAATGTCGAGTGACTGCACACGTCTTGACAAGAGACTACACGCAACGAATGCTCTTCTTGATAAATATTTATATAACTACAAATCAACATTCATACGGTAAGCCGTATACACCTCCTACCCAAAATTCAAAACTCTAGACAAATGCACATTTACATGTAAAACACGAAGGCAAATGCGCCATTCAATTCGTCCATCAATCTAATAAATTGAGACATTGCCAATAACAGATGAAGCTCGAAGAAGAACATGAAATACCTAGCATCAAGGGGGAGATTACGCACGAGTAACCCAGAAGGAGCAGGAGAGCGACGGTCCCTATGAGACCTGCTTTCGCGGTACCGGTCTCTAGGGTCGTCGTCGTACCGCTTCCGCCCTCGTGGTGGGGTTCGGCTACGCCGACGAGGGCTGTAACTTCTGCTCCGGCTTCGGTACCTCGCCATAGTGGGTTGTTTGCGTCTCCTCGAGTACCTGCAAACGAAAATCACGCGAAAGAAACAGAGAAAACCCTAACCCTAGGGAGATTTGGGAGAAAATGATTCGAATGTTTGGGAAGGGGAGAGGGCGATGAGAGCGCTATCGATAAATCATAACCTAAACCCTACGCTTCAAAGATTTAAACGTCCACCTATGGTCCGGTGAGACGTGGGATTAAGGCCCTTTTATTTTCTTAATTATCAAAACTTACCCGTCAGTTTATCAAAATTACAAGTTGTGCCCGAAATTTGGAATTCGGACCCGGTTCCTAATCATCTCGACATTCTCTTGCATCCCCTGCGACATGATCTCGACACCTGATGATCGGAAATTGTGCACGAAATTTAGAATCTGGATTCGGTACCTGCATCTCGACGTTCCCTTACATCCCCTGCGACATGGCAACTTTGATCTCGAAACCTGATGATCGAAAGTTGTGCACGAAATTTAGAATCTGGATTCGGCACCTGCATATCGACGTTCCCTTACATCTCCTGTGACATGGCAACTTTGATCTCGACACTTGATGATCGGAAATTGTGCACGAAATTTAGAATTTGGGTTTGGAACCTGCATCTCGGCATTCCCTTACATCCCCTGCGACATGGCAACTTTGATCTCGACACCTGGTGATCGAAAGTTGTGATCGAAATTTGAAATCTAGATTCGACACCTGATGATCTCGACATTTCCTTGTATCCCCTGCGACATGGTGACTTTGACCTCGACACCCGATGATCAGAAGTTGTGCACGAGATTTAGAATCCAGATTCAACACCTGCATCTCGACATTCCCTTACATCCCCTGCGACATGGCAACTTTTATCTCGACACCTGATGATCGAAAGTTGTGACCGAAATTTAGAATCTAGATTCGGCACCTAATGATCTCGACATTCCCTTGTATTCCCTACGACATGGCGACTTTGATCTCGACACCTAATGATCGAAAGTTATGCACGAGATTTAGAATCTGGATTCGTCACCTGCATCTCGGCATTCCCTTACATCCCCTGTGACATGGCAACTTTGATCTCGACACTCCTGATGATCAAAAGTTGTGACCGAAATTTAGAATCGGATTCAGCACCTAATAATCTCCACATTCCCTTGCATCTCTTGCTAGATGGTCACGTTACCTATTATTCGCTTCTTAATAGTGAAAACTATCCATACAAACCAACGTGAGTCATTCCAGTATACTCTGTCTTCACTCATATGCATCCTATCGGAGATTATCCGACATAGAATTGCTCAAAGTAAAGCACTCTTAATCATTAATTTCCTATGATCGAGCCACCAACGAGAAATGTGCACCTTGTTGGTATAGGTAACGACTTTTCATTATTTTAAGTATTTCTTAGCTATCCTATCCTTATAATCTCTCTCATTAGACCATGTCTCAGTACATTCACCTGCTCCTCTCTTACTAAGGTGTCATAGTTTATCTGTACTTATTTATTTTTATAACGCATATACGAAATCTGTAATCCAATTATAATATAATCAGTTTACTAATGTTACTGAGCTATAATATCGAGCGTACTTCAAGAATAAATTTTTAATCCAATTATTTATTTTTAAATTTTGAAAATTATAAATTTCTAAACAAATATATATCTATATATATATATATATATATANTATATATATATATATATATATATATATATATATATATATATATATATATATATATATAAATAATTGACGCTTAAGCTCCCAGAGTTAATCGAGACCAATAATTTTTTTAAATCATGAAATGATTAATTCATTTTTATTCTGTTCAAATATATATCTATTTTTTAAAATAATAATTCTAAATTTTTAATTGTTTATTTATATTCATTGATTTTAAAAATATATTTAATTGTGTGTTAAATGAGTCTCTAATTTATTTGATAAAAAATTATAATTTTCTAATTAGATATCAGTTGAGTAACAATTAAGACGTTATGATTGGGACGAATTAACTAAAAAATCTAATTTCAATATTTTAATGTTTTTATATTTAAATAATTATTTATTATTAATGTTTTATCAAAGTTGTACTAAATTTGTAATTATTTATAGTTGATAAGTAGTATTTTTTTAATTAAATAAAATGGATATTTGATTATTTAACTTTTTATTGATGAGATAATATTTTAATCAATAAATTATATTATCATATAGAAAGTATCACCAGGAATATTACAAAATATTTTAATTATTTTTTTAATAAAATAATTTATTGAACTTGCTCTATATTATTTAAATTTGACCCCAAAATATATTATTTGGATCCGTCTGCATTAATAAATAAATTAATATACACATATATTTATTGGATTTTCCCTTTTGAGGGTAGGAATGGTCAAACAAGCAATAAATCGGTGCATTAGCATAAAATAATATTATAAATAACGTAAAAATTACGATTTTAAAGCTTCGTGTTAAAAAAATTTGATGCCAAAACTTCGATCAACCTGACCATCAAATTTCAAATTTATTTAGATTGAATTGAGTTCAAATAAACAAAAACTCGATAAATTTCTCTAAAACTAGATTGAGTTGAGTCGAACAAATTTGAATTTATTGTTAATGTTAAAAATTAATTTTTTTTTCTTACCATACCATTATATATACCTATATTTATTTAATTATATAATTTGTTATTATTTATTCTTCACAACTCTTAAAAATATGTTTTTTTATAACTATTTTAAATGTAATTTTTAAGATTATATATTTAAATTGTGGCGTAAATTTTAATTAAATGCTTAAAATAAATAAATAAATAAATATTTTATCCATTAAATTTTTATTTTTATTAAAAATAAAATTTTGAATAAAAACAACGAAATTATGACTGGGTTTAATTGGTTTCATTGTTTAATCTGAATAATTAGGTATGGTCTAAAAAACATTTCAACTCGATCCACCTAAACTCACGAACCCTTCTAATATTTTTATTATAGTTATTAAACTGAAAATTAATTATATATTTTTTAATTCATGGTAATTGAAATATTTGTTTGGAATAATTCTTATTTTAAAAAAATGGATGTTTTAAGTGATGAAAATAATAAAATAATGTTTTTAATATAATTATGAAAAGGCTATTTTTTTTTTCTTTTCTTTGTTAGCACTCATAAGAAAATTAAAAATAAATAAATAAATAAATAAAGGAACATGTCGTCATACTTGCAACATTTTCCAATACTTTTGAATATTTCATGAAATCTCTATCACAATAAATAAATATTTCATCCTATAATTAAATTACCTTAAATACAAAAATGGTATATGACTTTATTTTAAAAAAAATTATATCTTAGTCGGGTTTAAAATATTACATAAAAATAAAATTTAATTAACTAGTATACCCAATTAGATAACATTAATAAAATCTCAATTTAATTATTTTTTAATAAAATTTGGGTCTATTATTTAAATTACAATATCGTGTCAACATGAAATGATTTGTGGGCCTTATAAAAAAAAAAGAAGTGGGGCCCACCACATTGGCTGGCTTGTAATCGAAGCATAAAATGTTACCCACGAGTAAAGATAATGTGTGGCGTAGTACAACATAATTGTCGTTCTCAATTAACCTATTATATTTGGATTTATTCGAGTACTATATTCTTTGTAAACCTTCCATAAAATGATTCATTAATTATATTATATGGTTTTTATTTGCTCAATTTTAGTGTTTTTTAGGGTTGGGTTTTATGATTTTTCCATTAATCGAATTTTGTAACATATTTTGGTTTTAAACACCTCGACGACATGCTTTGTCCTTGACAAAAACCTTAAATCGTGTTTGGTTTGAGGTTGTGTTAGATATGGTCAGGCATATTGAACTGAAGATGAAGGCGAAAGATGCTCCAACGAACTTTGAGGATAAGGAGAAAGGTAAGGCTGCCTAGCAACGGGTCGAATTGATTTCGTCTGACGAAGAATGATCTATGCACTTTGTCATGGGACGAGGGGCAACTATAAGTCTGACGCTCCTCCTTCTTCTCTTTAGTAATTTTTGACATACAACATACTGCATTCATCCCTCATTTGACTGCGATCCTTCGAATTTCACAGTATCGATCCAAGCTGAAGGAGTTCAAGAATGGTCCACCCCTTAAGCAACGAGGGTCAGTGCACTAACCATAGACAAGTTAAAACCATCTATTCTGCTTCAAACATCTACTTGTTTAATTTGTCGTTGTGTTTCTCTCGATTTTGGTCTCTCTATCTATATCTAAATTCAACACAATATTTAGAATGAGAACGTTCGAACATCTGACATTTTAGTCAACGGTTCATACTTCTTAACCAGTTGAGTAATGTTCAAATTGGTGTATCTACATTAACGATCAGTTAGCTCCAATAATTTTGGATTAGGTTATTGGGGTTGATCGCAAAATTTTTTCAAAAGAAATAAAAAATTAATACACTTTGGATAAGGATCTTCACCCTAATCATAGACTTTCCTCATTAATTTTCATTAATATTTTATTATGCACCAAGGTCATTTAATTATTTTAATATATACTATTACATCAAGCTTAATTAGTCACGCTAATTAATTACTCAAAAATTAATAAATTAAATTAGCGACAAATTCATCACATTATTAATTAATACAAATCTAAAGTCTTTGTCATAGTTATATCCCAATATTTATTTTATTTTATTTTATTTTATTTATGAAATGGTTTGTTGACCCACCTTGTAACTAATATTGTCCCTTTTTATATTTATTGTATTTTAAGTGTTTCATTAACAAAAATATTCAAATGTAGGGGTAAATATGTAATATTCAAAATTTATAGACAAAAAAAAAAATCTTAATTTTTAATTCGGATAAAAGTTTAAAATGGCGAAATTTGATAAATATTAAAAAAAAAAAACGGAAATAAAAAGTTAAAATGAATTAAATTAGTAAAAAAAAAACTTTTATATTAATACGTAAATCTCACTTTTCACTTTTCACTTTTCACCTTTTTAACTTTATTTATTTTTATCTTTAATAATTAATCGCGGTTCTGCAATCAGCGCTGTGGATATTAGAGAGAGAGGAAGACCCATTTAATGGGAGAAAAATAATTAATTTTAATTTGTGTATTGTACCTCAAATCTAAAGCCCACTCTCGCTTCCCCACGCGCTTTATTTTTTTTTTCTTTTAAGTTTGTTTTATTTTTCAAACAAATTACATTATATTATAAAAAAGTTGAGAAAGCTATTAAAAAAATTATGAATTAAATATTTAAAAGTGATTTGATAAACTAAATTTGTAATTAAAAAAAAAAAAAAATCTTACGAGTCGTAATAGCGCGTGGACGGAGAATAATTTTTCCATTTCCATTATAAAATTAAACAAAATTAAATAAAATTCTAAAACTTTCTCTCTCTAAGAGTGGGGCCCACCGGGAGAGTAACAGAGAGACATCTCACCCTCCAGCTTGACCTGCGGAGCTGCCGTCCCTTTTCCGCCACCTTTTCCAACGCCATTCCCAACCACCGTCTTCCCCCGTCTTCCATTTTCTAGGGCACGTACTTCCTCTTCAATGGATAATTCTCCTCCTTCGCTGTTGCCGCAGCCCTTGCACGACGGCGCCGGAATGGACCTCCAACTCCCCATGCCCGACGACTCCTCCACCCCACTCTGGGACTTGGGGGATCTCCTCGACCTCGCTGCGGATGATCAGTTTTCCTTCTCTTTGGAACAGGACAATCTGCCCTCGGCTTCCTCTCATTACCTCGAGATTCAATCCCAGACTTCCCCCCCTTCCAATTCGGACCGAATTCGGAAGCGCGACCCGAGGTTGACCTGCTCGAATTTCTTGGCCGGGCGGGTTCCTTGTGCTTGTCCTGAGATTGACGCGATGCTTGAGGAGGAAGCAGCTGCCACGCCTGGTAAGAAGCGGGCTAGGACGGCGCGTGCTACGGCTGGAACTGTTCGGTGCCAAGTACCGGGGTGTGAGGTCGATATTAGCGAGCTTAAAGGTTATCATAGAAGGCATAGGGTTTGTCTTCGTTGCGCTAACGCTGCTACTGTTGTGCTCGATGGAGAGACTAAAAGATATTGCCAGCAGTGTGGCAAGTAAGTTGAGTTCGTGTGTTTCGATATTTGCTGGTTTTTTCGTTCATTTTCAAGTTAATTCTGTTTTCTTTCGGTGCTTACCTATCAATTCTTGCTGATTTTGCATCTTGTTCAAGTGCCGATGCTACTAGATTGTGTAAAGTGCACATTCTAACCCTGTTACTTCGATGGCATTGTATGCCCTTTAAATTGTTTCCTCAATCATGGGAGTGCCGATCCTATATGATGCCGAGTGCGTGGTTGCCTTTTTCCCCCCTTTCTGGGCATCACATGTTATGTCGAAATATAAGTCTTTTGGAGACCCAAAACAATGAATGAAAAATTTCTTTCCTAATGCTTCTTGGTTACTTCCAATTGCTTGGCAGGTTTCATGTTTTATCTGATTTTGATGAAGGCAAACGGAGTTGTCGAAGAAAATTAGAGCGCCACAACAATCGACGACGTAGGAAGCCTGTTGATTCTGCAGCTTCTATGGAAAGTGATCGATCAGGCGTGCCTCTGGAAGATGTTTCTTGTGATGGTGATGTAGGTAAAGGTAATAATCTAAAACAGCTGCACCAGCAGCAATGTTACGATTGCTGTACCATTGGATTTCTCTCACTGGCATGTATTCTTACAGATAACATTCTTTTCAATAACCAAACTGATCAGAAGGAAGTTGTGCATTTGGAGCCTGAACATGGGCTGGTAACCTCCACTATCTGTTCAGCTCCTGACCTGCAGAATAATATGGATGGCAGGTTAACTTTATTGGCAATGGGTGAAGCTCAAGTGGATGGAGGAAAAGATAATTCTAAATCTCTTACTTCATCCTACTGCGACAACAAAAGCACATATTCATCAATGGTGAATGCTTTAAAGATATTCCAGCTGTTTTCTATTTTCTGTTCGCACGAGGACATATGATGATTCCAAGTCTTTTTGTTACAGTGTCCAACTGGCCGAATATCATTCAAGCTTTATGATTGGAATCCTGCCGAGTTCCCTAGAAGACTTCGGCTCCAAGTATTTTCATCTTTACAGTTTAGTACTTAATGAGAATAGTTTTTTCAGCATAAGATATTAGAATTTGGTTAATTTGACATCGAATCCATTGCAGATATTTGAATGGTTGGCTAATATGCCTGTTGAGTTGGAGGGATATATTCGGCCTGGTTGCATAATTTTGACTGCATTTGTTGCAATGCCGAAGTTTATGTGGATAAAGGTGATTTTGAGTTGATTTTTTCAAATATAACGTTGGTTGTTACAATTTGGTAGCATGTTTACTTTCCTATATACTTTTGACTGTAATTATCAGTTTAAGGTCAGGCCTTTTACTCTCTTAGGACAGCTAATTAATAATATCCTGTTACAGCTTCTGCATGTCTGCCCCTAGTCATAATTAGGTTGTCTTTAACTGGAATCCTTGTCCTCATGGTTTCATGTTTCCTTTCAAACAATTATCTGAAAGTTAGTCCCTGAATTTTCTTAAACTAATTAATTTCTCAAACTACTGGCAGTTACTTGAAGATCCCACGACACACGTGCACAATTTTGTAGTTGCACGTGGAAGACCTCTTTGGGGGAGGGGCAACATGCTTGTTTATTTGAACAACATGATTTTTCGCCCTGTAGAAGGTGTGTCAACAATTTAGCATTTTTTTCTAATTCATCGTGAATATGAGCATATTTCATGATACATTCTGCGATTCTGTTGTTGAAACTTTTTTTTTTTTTTAACATGTCGATTGTTGACTTTTCTTGCAGGTTTTATTTGTTCATTAATATTTTCTTGAGGATTTTTTTTTTCCTGTTATTTTGTACAGGCAAAAGTGTAATGAAAATTGAGAGGGATATGCAAGCTCCAAGACTTCACTACATACATCCTACATGCTTTGAGGCTGGAAAACCCATGGAGTTTGTTGCTTGTGGAAGTCATTTGCGGCAACCAAAATTTAGGTATTACAATAATAGAATTATACTCCATATTCATTTGAGCCCCAAAAAAATACCTCTACAGGTTTTTCCAGACATATCTATATTATTATCATTTGGTTTTCAGCAAGGGGAAAGAGGATTTAGCTACCAACTCACTTATAAATTTACCCTTCGATATTCTTGTATGCAACTCTCTTGCATTTGTACTGATATATCCATAAATCGAGATCACGCATGCTTCACATATTAACTTCTATATTCTTTTATCAATTTTTAAAGTTTTGTTTCTATTAAAGAAATCTGAAGGTTTATATTTTTCTTCTTAATGATGTTGCTTACTGAAATTTTAATAAAAGTTTGGTTGCCTCAAGGGACGGGACAGCCTCTTTGGTTCAAGGTCCATGGATTTGGCATCCAAATGAATCTTTTGGTAAACTTTAAAGAAAAAACTCTTCAAAGTCTCCCAGTCCTAAAGTATCAGTTGGAGTGAGGTCCGGACGTTTGTATTGTCTGAGAAGATACTTTTTAATCTTTTTTCCTAGTGCTGGGAGATAGCTTCGTTCTTTTGAAGCAATGAATTTTCTGGCGTACTGTATTTTTTGCCTTTCTAAACCAATGGATATAATCATATTAACCTTAAATGTACTAGGTTTTGTGCTAAGCCAGTTAATGAAAGGCCAAATGGATATTGGAAGTGAGAAATTGCATGCTTGTACATATGCCTGGAAGAAGTTATATATTCTGTATACTGTGGAGTTTCTGAGGTCCACTGTATCTATGCTGAAGAAAAGGGTCCTTGCAGAATAAAATTTACTATTCATGCTGAAGAAAGTTATCTATGTTCGCAGGTCTCTTGTATCTTTTGCTGGAAAGTATCTTTCGCACGATCATTCTTTCGTTCTTTCCCATTGTCAAAAAGAAGGTGATGATGCTAAGTGGAGCGACCACCAGTTGTTCAAGATATATATACCCCACACAGACCATGATCTTTTTGGCCCTGCATTTGTTGAGGCAAGTTTATATTTTCCATCCCATGTTCTTTGATTAATTAGTCTCACCTGCCCCTGCTACCCTCCCCAAGCATAAATAAAGTAAGATGAAAATAAGTTTTAAAAACAATTATCTGAATGTATTGTCATGAGATAAGTGTTTTGTGAACAATTTTAACATCTCAACACTGCCTAAAAGTTTGTCTCTTTTGGGTGTGCATGAAAAAGAAAAAGACGAAGAAAGGAAAAAGGAAACAGAAACTTCATCAAGTTATTTGAACCAAATTAAATTTAGACTTCTTGACATGGTAATAGACTAAGAAATGGAAATATTGGTTGTATCCTGTCTTCCAATATGTTTATTTTTTATCTTCCTCTCATAGTTTTTTGTAAATACCGTGTAGGTGGAGAATCATTCAGGCTTGTCAAATTTTATTCCTATTCTCATTGGGGATAGTGAAACTTGCTCTGAAATGAAGACTATACAGGAGCGGCTTGATATGTCTCTGCTTGTCGAAGCTACTGGTTCTTCACATGAATCTTGTGAACATTTTTCATTGAGACAAAAAGTACATTCAGAACTCATGATGGACATATCTTGGTTGCTTAAAAAGCCTTCGTCAGAGCATGTGCAGCATATTATGAATTCGTCACAAATTCAAAGATTCACTCGGTTGTTGAAATTTTTGATACGCAATGACTCAACTGTCATTTTAGGGAGAGTCTTAGAACATCTTAAGATTGTGATGGAAAATGTAGAATCAAATGGGGCGGTTAACGGCTTCATTTATCCCGATTTAAGGTTTTTTGAGAAGTATTTGGATTCTGCAAGAGATGTTCTTCAACTGAATCTTCATAAAACTGGGAATTCAGTGCTACACTTAGGACATCCCAAGTCTAAAGGGGACCGTGTTTCTCAAAGCTGCTCCGAGAACAAATTGGTTTCTGTTGTTCCCGGGATTGTACTGGTAAGAGTTTCAATGTTTTCTGTAGGGTTTTTAATATTGAATTTGTTTTCCGTTCTTATTTGATTTTTTCAGATTTATAATTTATTTTTTGAATTGAGTAATGGCGAACTTTTATACTAAGCAAAGAACCAAGTACAAAAAGAGGAAACCAACAGCTAACCAAGGGTGTGTTAAGATTCCTCCAATTGGCATTTGAAAAAAAAAAAAAAAAAAATTATAAATACTGAAGACATTATAAAAAATTGCCTACTGTTATCTAACCTCTAGAGAAGCCTATTATTTTGAAGGATCGAGGAATGTCTTTGAATAGTTTGATGGAAGGATGTGAAATCCTGTATATCTCTATTGTAAAGTGGTCCATCGAGATGCACCTTTCAAGTGCTGTGATCTTGATTCAATTTAGAGAGACAACCGATTAGTTTATTAGTAGTTCCTCCTGCTTTTGGTTATGTTGCCTCTGCAGGATTTTTTACTGGCCCACGTCGAAGTCACAGCGAAGGCACCGACAATCATTACAGATATCATACAGACCATAGTGGTCTTGTCAAATTCCTTTCTACCTACAGGGAGGGAGTAAACCCCAAAAGTGGAGTTCTCTCTGCACATGATTTTGTGAGAGAGATTCCCAGATCTATGAATATATTCCAACCTGGATTAAGGGCTTGGAACTATTAATTTAGGCCCTATTGCAGGGAGGGGTGATTTGGCTATGGATGTTATTCCTCACCCCAAATTTTATTTTCTTAGGTCTTTTGCTCATTTGAGTTTTTCGAGGATCGAGTAGTTTAGGTATTTTGACACCAGTTTTGCATTCTTTTAGACTCTTCTTTCTTGGGAAAAAATTGCCTGTGACAATTTAATAATGGTCTTTACCACGTTAAATCGCCCCGGAAAATTTGAGCGATCAGATACCTCCTAGGACAGTAATGGAATCCTATTGCGAGCTTCAAACTCGACCTGTAAAATATATTTTTTTCCAAGGTGGTGCTGGTTGATTATATTCATCCTGGATCTTTTACAGGGATATTTCGGTCATATTTCTTCTGTTTGTTTGTCCTGCAGAAAATGGTGTCGAGAGAAAATGGCCATTTTCGATCAGTGGCAGGTTCAACTTCCATTGGTAGTGTGGAAACAGTACCCCTTTTAAACAAAAATCTCGGCGAGAAAATAACTGTTCAAGCCTTTACAGTGAAAGAAGAAAGCCGAAAGCAAGAACATTCAAGAAAGTCATGTGGTCTTCTATTCTCCGGGGCTCATTTTAGGCGTCAGACAACATTGTTTGCAGTTACCTTCGTTGCTGTTTGTTTTGGAATATGTGCAGCTTTAGTTCATTCTCACAAGGTTGGCGACTTTGCTGTTTCGATCCGTCGGTGCTTGATCGATAAGTTGTAGAACAAGAAGGATCTGAACTTGAACATAACTCTTCTGATCCATTCTTTTGTTCTGCTGAAAATTAGTTCAAGAACTGCCCGCCCGCCCACCTGTGGCGTCCCCTTTCTCCAGCGAATGCGAAATGGACGCCTCGACCAAAACTTGGTCTCACTGCCAAACCAACAGGTTACTTACCTACATAGTTTTGGTGTGTTTAGAGCAAAAGCCTCTGGATCATTCTATTGTTTGATACTGATATTTACTGTTCTACGTCTGGTCGACAGATGTGAATTTTTTCCCGGTAACGACATGGAGTTCGTATTCTGTTTTTGGTTGCATTGGATGCGGGATTCCTAACTTTTGTACATTTGTATCTCACCTGAAGTAAGTTCAAGCAGATGCTGGATCTCTGTATTGTAATAATTTCCAGGTTTCACGGCTAACAATGAATTTCTCATTCATCACAGCCTAGACTACTGAGTTTTCAATGCTTTCAAAGTCATATTTCTACTTGTATTTCCATTAAACTCCATTTTTTTTAGTACAACTACTTTAGGGTCGGAAGATTTAAACCTCCAACTTCGAAAGGAGTACATGCCAATGACCATTGAGCTATGCTCCGGCCCGGGCCTCAACCTATTAGGGTAATGGTACAATTTATGGAAATGATGTTTGTACACGGGTAGGGTGGTTCTCTCTGTTCTTTCACGCATAGGTTCTAAACACTTGTGTTATGATGGACATGTGATGGACTGAATGATCTATTTGAAGATGGGATCGATGAGAATACAGGTAGAAATATCGACATCGAGAGCATTGAATTTTAAGAAAAGGGTCAAAACCAAAAAGAGATCGAATTTGAATGATTATTTTAAAAAAAGGGTCAAAACCAAAAAGAGATCGGATTTGAATGATTAAAGTGAGTGAATAATTAGGTGTGTTTTGGACCATAAAACATAGGAAAAGAAAGACAACTAGGCAAATGATGAAGTTGGATGATTTTGCAATTATATATCAATCTGACTCGGATCCTACTAATCCTAATTCATATCAGAAACAAATTGCAACATTCGCCTAATTTTTTTTGTCACCATTATTTTCATTTTCCAATTTTAGCTAATTTCTTCGTGTTTACACACGTTAATAACATAATAATCTCTCAAATATAAGATCTCTATTAATAAAACTACTTCTAATTTCTTTTTATTTTATCTAAAAAAATACTTATAAATTTTCAAAAGTTTTAACTCTACTTAAAAATATTTAAAAAAATACCTTCAATTTTAAAAAGTTTTATTTTTAAAAAAGTTTTAAAATATTCTTACTATTAATTAAGAGCCGTGTTTTAATGAACGATATTTTTATTGGTTTAGGGTAAAATTGTAAATCTAAAAATCTAGGGACTAACAGAAAAATAACTATTTAAATTAAGATATTTATATATTAATAAGAGATTATAAATTTTAGTAAGAACACATTTATTATTCTTATAATTTCAAAAAATAAAAATAACAATTTTTAATGATTTCATCTCCAAATACTTGAATAAATTACCAAAATTATAAAAAAGAATAAATAAAATAATGATTAAGAAATGTTCTTAGTTTAAATTAAATGAAAATAAAATAAATAAATACAAGTGGGCACAAAAAAAACAATATTAAGAAAAGATTATTCAGCAAATTGTAGATTAGGCTGCCCCGGGTTGACATCTCAATCTTAATTAATTTAATTCTATTTTAATCGAACTCGAGTCGATAGATTTTGAACTTATATCTAACCGTCATTAAAGAAAATATTGAAGAAGGTACAACCGATAATTTTGAAAAGATTCAATTTTGTTCTTTAAATTATTTATGGTCCTAACCTATTAGCTGAGAATTTTGAGTTTGGTNCGAGTCGATAGATTTTGAACTTATATCTAACCGTCATTAAAGAAAATATTGAAGAAGGTACAACCGATAATTTTGAAAAGATTCAATTTTGTTCTTTAAATTATTTATGGTCCTAACCTATTAGCTGAGAATTTTGAGTTTGGTGGTGATTTAACATGATATTAGAGTAGGGGTAGACCCGTTTGAATCTTTGTAATGTCGTTTTCTCTCTCATTCATTATTGATGAGCTGTGAATATTTAAATTGGTTGATAATAAACTTGCCCCGACATATTATTTGATAAATTGCAAATTTTTTTTTTATATAAAATTACAATATTATCCTTGTTCGTAAAATTAAAAATTACTATTGGGTTGATAAAATAATTTAGAGATGAGGGAAATATAAATTAGAAATTTTTTATTTTAAATTTTAAAAATATATTTTAAAAAAAAATTACAATATTACTCTTCTTTATTAGAATTTTTTATATAAAGACTGAGACGTGAAATGAGTGTGAAGATGAGCTAGACAGTGTGACGATATTTTACCGCTCAGTTTTCGTTCCAAATCCAAATTTTATGTAATATTCTAACGAAAATTTTTAAAATTAGTTTAGCTCGGAGATCTTTGTTTGTTTGTTTGTCTCGTGATCCCATGGGACGTGAAGAGACAGCCAAGTTTCACATGCTAGTTTTCATAATTGTAAGTTTAAAAGCAATGCCCACTTGAAATAGCTCATTCAATTTGTTTGTTTAATCATTTGCTTGCAAACAAGGACCAGAAACAAGTGGCGGCTATGAAATTCCCATTCTACACGTTTAATTTAAAAGCATAGCAATTGAAAGCTTGAGATAGAGAAAGAGAGTCATCAATGGCGATTGAGGAGTGGAAGGAGCTTGAAAATGGCGATCATGGGGATTTGCAGAGCCCATTGATGCCAACACAGGAAGAACAACAACAAAATGGAAGCCTTCAAATGGTTTATCTTAGTACCTTCGTTGCTGTTTGTGGCTCGTTTCAATTCGGATCATGTGTAAGTCTTGCCTCGTCCTTCCTCTTCTTTCGCTTTCGTGTTTCGGTTTTGTGAGATTCTGCATCGGTTGTAGAGAGGAACGAAACAGTTTTTTATAAAGGTGTAGAAATCTTTGTGTAGCAGACATATTTTAAGAACCCTGAGAGACAATCGAGAAGTCAAAGCCCAAATAGGACAATATCTGCTAGCAGTGGATTTGGGCTATTCCAAATAGTATCAAAATCAGACATTAGAGCGATATGCTAGTGAGGAGGCTGAGTCTCGAAGGGGGGTGAACATGAGGTGGTGTGCCAGCAAAGACGTTGGGCTCCGAAGGGGGTGGATTGTGAGATCTCACCTCGATTGGAGAGGGGAACGAAACATTTTTTTATAAAGGTATGAAAATCTCTATGTACCAAACACGTTTTAAAAACCTTGAGGGACAACCCAGAAGGCAAAGCCCAAATAGAACAATATCGGCTAACGGTGGGCTTGGGCTTGAGTTGTTCCAAATAGTATCAGAGCCAGACATAAGGGCGATGTGCTAGCGAGGAGGCTGAGCCTCGAGGTGGTGTGTCAGCAAGGATGCTGGGCTCCGAAGGGGGTGGATTGTGAGATCTCACCACAGTTGGAGAGGGGGAACAAAACATTTTTTTTATAAGAGAATGAAAATCTCTATCTACCAGACACGTTTTAAAAACCCTGAGGGACAAGAAGACAAACCAAAATAGAACAATATTGGCTAACGGTGAGCTTGAGCTTGAGTTGTTCCAAATAGTATCAGAGCCAAACATCAAGGCGATGTGCTAGCGAAGAGGTTGAGGCACTGTGCCAACAAGGACGTTAGGCTCCAAAAGGGGTGGATTGTGAGATCCTACTTCAGTGGGAGAGGGGAACGACGTATTCTTTTTATAAGCGTGTGAAAACTATTCCGAACAGACGTAGATAACAATTTTTAAAATTTAAGTATCAATTATGAAAATGAAAATTAAGATATTTAAGTATATTTTGAGTGGGCCGGAGGTAGAAACCATGAAAAAGGCCGCAGGCCCAGTTATCGGCCCAACAGGCCATTTGGGCCCATATTAAAAAAGGATTGAAATTATAATTATTTATATAAGCTTTATAATATAATTTGAAAATGAAATAATTATGGGTGCCAGGTGGGATATTCAGCGCCAGCTCAAGCAGCAATAAGGGAAGATCTAAATTTGTCTCTATCTGAGGTTGGTTATTTTTGTTGTTATAATTAATGAAATTAAATAATATTATTAGTAAGTTTGAATAAATTTAATTAATTAAAATGGACAGTATTCTATGTTTGGTTCTATACTTACCATTGGAGCAATGTTTGGAGCCGTAACAAGTGGGAGAATTGCTGATTATATTGGTCGTAAAGGGGTAAGTCCTAATTTTACATAAAAATAATAATTTTTTAAAATAAAATTTAATTTTTTTTTAAATTCGCAAAAGACATAAAATTAAATATAAAAAAATTTAGACACAAAATTGATTTAATTTTATTTCACAAAAAAAAAAAAAAAAAAAGTTTTTAAAAGCTATTTAAAAAAAAAAAATTGGTTTGATTTTTAGAGATATAATTAAAAAATGGATAATAAAATAAACAAATTAATATTATTTAAAAAAATTTAAAATAAAAAATAAAAAAGATTATCAAACGGGATCTAAATTATTATCATAGGTAATTTTAGTTTTTTTTTTTCATGACAAACAGGCAATGAGAATGTCGGCTTATTTCTGTATCATAGGATGGATAGCAATTTACCTTTCGAAGGTACGTTTCTGTATATTTCTTTCTTAAGAATTTATAAAACGTCCCTTTTTTTTTTTAGTTTAATAATTACAGAAATGAAATATCGAAATATCCATTTTTAAGATGATAATTAGTATCTTATTCAGTGAATTATGGTCGATATATCATACACTAGGAATCTTTGTCATTGGACATTGGAAGGGTGCTCAGAGGATATGGCATTGGAGTCTTCTCTTATGTGGTCATATTCTCATTACTCAATTTTAATTTTATTTTCCTAATTTAAATGATAAATAATTTGAATCCTAAATTGACGACGACGACGTTGCCAAACGTGTAGGTCCCGATATTTATAGCCGAAATAGCTCCCAAAAATCTTCGTGGAAGGCTTACAACCCTAAATCAGGTGGGAATATCGAACTCATCAATTTTACTCGAGATTTGCATTTGGTAGCATTTGTTGTCATCCGTTCGTTTTTCATTAATTATTAATGTGATATTTGTTATAAAAAATATTTTTAATTTAAAAAAGTAAGAAATTTTCACGTTTTCGATTAGTAATACATGAAAAAATTTGATCGAGATATAAAAATGGAACCAAATACAACTCAAACTGAACCCAACTTGACTAGTAAAAACGAGACAGAACGTTCACATGGTTCATTATTTCGTTGAATTGGCTTGTTTTACAGCTATTGATTGTCACTGGTGGGTCAGTTGCTTTCTTACTCGGAATGATTGTAACATGGAGAACACTGGCTCTCTCAGGTAAAACTTACTTTCATTAACGTTTTTCAATTTCGTTTTTTTTTTCAGACACCGCTAACAAATATAATTCCCTTTTTATTCATAAAAAAAATGAGAAATAAGAACGAAAAAATTACCAAACGGGCCAAAACTTTTTGTATTTACATTTCCGTCTTTTAAACTTAAATTTGGATGGAGGACTAAATTGCAATTTTGGGTTTGATATGTAGGACTTATACCATGCACTACCCTTCTTGTGGGTCTGTTTTTTGTTCCGGAGTCCCCTAGATGGCTTGTAAGTCTTCTTCCTCCTCTTCTTCCGCCGCCACCGCCGCCGTGGCCGCCGCCTTACTGTGTGTGTGTTTTAGGCTAAGGTTGGGCAAGAGAAGGAGTTTCTAAGTGCATTGCAAAAACTTAGGGGCAAAAATGCTGATATTTCAACCGAAGCTGCTCAGATCCAAGTAATTTTATTTTATTATTTTATTTATTTATTTTGAATTTATTTACTTACCTTCAAAAATCCACTTTTTAATCTATATATTTCCAATTTTATAATAATTATTTAAAATTTATATTAATACAGAAATACAAGAATTATCCAAATCCAACTTATAGATTGAAAACTAAAAAATAAAATTTAAAATTTAGTTGAAAATTTGGATGAAAATTATAGTAATATTAAAAAAAATTAAATAGTTATAAACTAACTAATTTAATATATATTTTTTATTTACAGAGTTATTTGATTTTTTTTTTTTGTTTTATTATTATTATTATTATTTTTATTTCGAGAATTATATTGAAACTATGGAAAGTCTCCCCAAGACCAAGTTGGTTGATTTGTTTCAGAGAAGATATATTCGCCCTTTGATTGTGAGTAATATCTTATCATTTATATAAAATCCCATATTTATATTTTTTTATTTTTAAATTATAAATGAAAAATTGCACGGGTATGAGAATTAAAATAGGAGGCAGGGACAGCTTCCCGTCCCTGCTCGCCCCATATACATCTCTAAATTTGATGAATATCCATATTCTCGAGCATCTACAACTCTAGTATCGGAAGATTTCAGCTATTTTGATTTTTTTTTAAAAAAAAAAATTAATTGGGTTGATAAAATATAGAAAAATGTCCAGAACTATACATTTTTTAAAATTTAATGACTATATAAATTATTTTTTCGATTGACTTTTGACTTTTGGTGTAGATTGGGGTGGGACTGATGGTGTTCCAACAATTTGGAGGGATCAACGGGATAGGTTTCTTTGCAAGTGAGACCTTCGCCTCAGCGGGTAATCTTAACGCTAATTACTCAACGTGACTATCGTTTTCGTAATCGTTATCGTGAATATTATGACGATAACGATTATTATGAATATACGTACAATTTTCAATTTATTTTATTTTTCGTTTCAGATCGTTATCGAGATTTTTACGGTCAATTTTTGTGTGAAATTGTAGGTCCATTAGCAGGCAAAATTGGAACCATTGCTTATGCTTGTATTCAGGTAGTTAAAAACTTTAAGACAAACCCTAATGTTGAGGTAATTTTGTCTGAAAGTTACTCTCAGTAATTAGTTAACCATTAAACTTACAGGTTCCAATTACCGTGGGTGGTGTAATTCTAATGGATAAATCTGGAAGAAGGCCACTTATTATGGTAATTTCCCATCCTATATATCATTGTTATCATTCAAATTTTTATATAAATAAATATTAAAAATAGACTCACATTTTTAACCCTTTTTAACTTTTACTCTTTGAGAGTTACCACAGTCAAAACTTGAGTTAAGTATTTAAATTCGAAAAATTAAGTCGAACCATACATTAGGTAGATATTAGTGTTCATACACGGTCTTACGATTGTGCAGAGACCTATGTTTTCGATAAACAGTTTTTTGGTTTTAGTCACTGTAACTCCCCTTATGAAGAGGCACCTCTTCTCCCGAGGTTACAAGGTTATTTTGCCAAGTTTTAAAATTATTTTAACGAGATTCAAATAACCACGAGATATATATTTAGATATTCAAATTTTCACCGATTTTTTTTGTGGTGATTTTTTAATAACCGTTGGATGTAGATTTGAAATCTGTATGTCTCTAATAATTACGAGATGTAAATTTGGACTATGGTAGCTCGAGATTCTAAATGAATGGTTTATTTCAAGGTATCTGCAGCTGGGACTTCTCTTGGTTGCTTCCTTGCCGGAGCGTCTTTCTTTCTCAAGGCAAGTGATCATAATCTTCCGTTACATAACCAATATTTCATAACGTAATCATCCTTCTTCTACTTTAATTTTCAACTTTAGAGCCATGGTTTGCTGCTTGAGTTCGTGCCCGTGCTTGTGGTCGTCGGAGTGTTGGTACGATTGTGTTCCTTCTAACTAAATCGCTAAATCTCGGAGATTAAATATTAACGTCGTTGTGGTATAATTTGGATGGTTAGATATTCATTGCATTTTTCTCAATTGGAATGGGAGCAGTTCCTTGGGTGATAATGTCTGAGGTAATCATGGAATTAAATGCATTATTTTTGTATTAAAATGAGAAATTTTCAATAAATAAATAAATAAATAAATAAATAAATAAATATATATATATATATATATATATATATATATATATATTATTTATTAATTTAATTTAATTTTATTGGTAGATATTTCCAATTAATGTGAAAGGAATTGCTGGGAGCATAGTGGTGTTGGTGAACTGGTTAGGTGCTTGGGTTGTCTCTTTTACCTTCAATTTCTTCATGAGCTGGAGTTCTTCTGGTAATTTTTTATTTTATTTTATTTTATTTATTTATTTATTTTTATGAAAATAAGAGAGGGTAATTTATTTTTATTTTTTTAGTTGAAAACATAGAAACACGTTTGATAATTATTATCTAGTCGTTAATAATAAAAATCTATGTTGGTCGATAATAAAATAATTAAAATCTTAGCTCATTTTTTCAATTTAGAATATAGTTTTATTTCTAAATTTTGAATTTAGTTTTTATTATTAAAATTTTTACTATTTTACCTCTCAAATTTTACTGACGCTCACTTTTGATCATTTACATTAAATTTCTATTGATTAAATTAGTTTTCACTAATTTTCTGTCACTACTTAAATTATTGCAAATATTCTACATCATAATTATTTTAAATTAATTAATCCGATATTAACACTAAATACCAAAAAAAAAAAATAATAAAAATTTAAAAATAAAAATATAAAATCTTAAAACTATGTAACCGAAGTCGAAAATTTAAGGGTAAAAATGTAATATTTTGAAAACTTAAAAATTCAATTTAAAACTTAAGGATAAAAATATAATATTTTGAAATTTAATAATGAGGGATTAAAACAATAATAATAATAATATTATTATTATTATTATTATTATAATAGAAAAAGGGTTTAAAACTGATTTCTAACATTATTTTTTCCTTTTTTTTTTTGGTTAATTTCAGGGACATTTTTCATTTATTCTCTAATATCTTTGATGACAATTCTATTCGTGGTCAAGTTGGTCCCAGAAACCAAAGGAAAAACCCTAGAAGAAATTCAAGCATCCATTGATTCCCAAAGGGACATTTAAGTAATTTTCACAGCAAAAAAGTGTTTTTTATTTTATTTTATTTTATTTTATTTATAATTAGCATACTTCTATTTATAGAATTCAATTCAATTCTGCAAGTATTAACGCCTTTCTTCAATAATTTTAAAAAAATAATTCCATATTTATTAAAATTTCAATTTAATTTGATGGAAAATCCTTTTATAATTACTTTATTAAATATTGAGAATATTATTAATTAGATATTTTGAACTAAAAATATAAAAATACTTTTAGGTAGATTCGAAATACTCAATTTGGATTTGAATATTCCCACCCGTAATTGTCTTTGTTAAAAAATAATAAATTAATAAATAAATTTAAATATATTTTCAACTAAATAATCGATGACCCTTAAAAAGAAGGAAGAAAATGAGCCATAATGGATGGTGATGTGATTGAAAGCAAGCCTCCAATAATTCAATAGTATTAAATTCTTTTTTTTTTTTTATATATATATTAATCTCGTTGATTATTATTACTATTAATTAATTAAATTTAATATTCGACTAATTTTAATAAACTTTTAATTTAAAAAGTGATTTTAAAATGATAATGTAAGATTAAAAATTATATTACAAATTTTGAAAAAATAAAATTATTTTTTTAAACAAATTAGAATTAAAAAAGAAAAAAAAGAAAAAAAAAAGCGGAATTTGACATTTTTCTGCCTAGTGTTCACATTTGTGGACCCCAGATTCGATTGCCCACGTGGGCGAGTTTTCCTCTGTCTTCTCATTTGTTCCCCTCATGTTCTTACTTTTTCTATTTCCACCCTCCTTTTTCTTACTAATTAACTTTCTGACCCTTTTTTTGTAAAAAAATATTTAAATTGTAATTATTAATAATGGCTTTTTATTTTTTCAAATAATCTATTAAATATGTTATTTCATGGTCTAGAGGCATTTCCTAAACTGGGGAAATAAAAAATAAATTTATTTTCTCGCCCTAAATCCAAAATAAAAAAAATTATGTAATGAAATATTGTAATATTTTTATTTCATTTAAAAAAGAGTAAGTAATTAAAAATGAGAAAAATAATAAAAATTTCAAATTTTATTTTATTTTTTAAAAATTTGACTATTTAATTGAAATTAACATTAATTTATTTTTTTGAGTCATAATTTTGCTTTATTATTTTATTTTCATATAAATAAACACAATTAAAAAATAATTCCTTTATAAGTCTTCCAAATTTATTAAAAAAAAAAAAGAATTGATTTTCTTTTTCTTTTTAAGCGAATAAAAATCTTATTACGGACTCCAGTGGATAAATATTGTCTTTTTTTTGTGGGTCCACTTATTGAAAATCCCAATAAATAATCATTAAAATAAATGAATAAAATTATCGAAAATACAAAAATAAAATAATGTTTTTATTCTTATTTTTCCCTTTTGGGTAATGAAATCAAACAAACCAGCTTCATCCACTCCACAGCCGACAGTCTGAAAATAAAAATAATCATTTAATTTTTAAAAGTTCATAAATACTATTTATAAATTTTTTTTTTAATCTTATTTTAAAATATATTTTCAAAATTTAATCTAAATTTAAAAACTAAAAGTGAGTTATTTTTTATAAATATTTTTTAATTGAAATTCGATTAAGAATTTAAATGTTTAATTAAACATAAAAACTATTATTAAAAAATTGTGGAAAAATAAACAGTTTTAAAATATCCATTATCAATTATCAATTTGTTTTTATTACTTTAAAAGTCCTTATTTTTTAAATAACTTTTTAGAAAAGTAATATTAACTTTTTTATAAGCATATATTTTTTTTTTTAACAAAATAATATATAGCGTGTTTTAAATTATCAAAAGTAATTTTAAAAAAATCTTATTAAATAAAAAATGCGTAAAAATAAGATTAATTCAAAAACTTTTTGAAAGAAACACTTAAAGTGATTAATGGAATAAATCTTTAAATATTTATTTTTTTATTAATTTATAAAATCGCTTTTCAATATAGTTAATCCAAACAATTTTTTTATTTAAAAAATATTGAAAAAAATATATATTTAAAAAAATATTTAAATGGAATTGAACCAAAGTTAACATAAATAAATAAATAAATAATAGAGGCTTTGTCATATAAGCTAGGATCAAGTAATTGACTTTATTAAATAACAAAAAAGAAAAAAAAAAGTTGGACATTAATTAATAAAATATGAAAAATAATTAATTTTTTTAAATTTTTAAATTTTTTTTATAGTAAGTCAAACCATTCCCATATTCCTCTCTCTTTTTGATAATCTTTGCAAAGTGGGTATTTGTGCCCATTTCTTTTTCTTTTTTATTTTTATAAGATAATCCAAAATAATAATAATAATAATAATAAATAAATAAATAAAATCTAAATATAATTAGTTTATTATATTGAGATTCTTTTTAGTTCAATTATTGCACAGTAAATCATCGGACTAAATTATATCCGACTTGAATTCATTCATAAATGCCTTGTTTGTAGTTTATCTTCACTCATGTTTACTTCACTAAGTTATAGAAAGATTGAAAATGACACGAAACCGAAGTAATCAATCACGGTTTTATACGAAAGCAGGCAAGTAACTGACTTGTTGATGGCATATGGAAATATCGAGGTGCGTTAAAGAATATATTGTTGCATCGAGTGACCGACTACTTTATGCAGCTACTCGTTAGCTAGCCCTAAAACTAGCTTTCACTCGTAAAGTCGGTGAAATTTCCATTAGGTTTATGTTTTCTACTCTCGTTCTTTTCTACGAGCTCCCACTTGGTTCTTCTCCTTCATCGTCGTTGATCTTTTTGATTTAGATTTTTTGACCGTTGAGAAATTTATAATCAGTGATTAGTTTACTCGAGCTGAGATTGAAGTAGCAAAAAGAAGTTTATAATTAATAATTGATATAAAGTAGAGAATGAATGTCTCGTGAACAAAAAATGTGGAATCATTCTCGTCGTTTGCTGCCTGTCTCTTTGCACCGCAATAATTATTATAAAAAAAAAAAAGAAAAAAAAAAGAAAGAAAAATCAAAATTTACTTATTATTATTATTATTATTTGTTTATTTATCCTTTACGAAATTCAGTTTCTTTGTCTCTTTCATCACAGCGATTTGTTTCGGTTACAGTCCGGAAACCGCCATCCACTCAACTCTGCCTTTCTTCACTGCAACAATCTGCGCGCCGTTTTCATTTCACTTCGTCGTCTTCATCCTTTTGATCGTTGTTTTGCTTCTTAACCGAAGGTAGTTTTTGTTTTTGTTTTTGTTTTTGTTTTTGGTAGTTGCAAACTTCGTAAGTTTCAGGAGCGACAATTGGTAATTTCTTGTGTAGATTTTCAGGGGAGTGGTGAACGCAGAGGAAATGTTGCTGCAGAGGAATTTTTTGGTTGTTTTAGTGTTGATTGGAGTGGTTTTTGGAGCCAATTTGAGCGTTGTAAAGGCATTGCCACGACGAATTCTCTTGGACACAGATGTGAATACTGATGATTTATTTGCTCTTTTGTACCTCTTGAAGCTTAATCGATCGGAGTTTGAGTTGGAGGTAATCAGTAATCTCACTTGGTTAGTTCATTGTTTTAAGTTGTTCTGCGTTTAACTGATTTGGAGTTCATTATCTTACCTTTTCTTCCGGTTTCGAATCTCTTACATATTTTAAACTGTTATCTAATGTTGTTGTTTGCAACGAATTAAGGTATGCTATTAAACAGGATTTTGAATTCTCTTCCATCCTCCTGCACAAACCTAACACAAAAATGGTAGTAGAGTTTACCTTTTTCGTTTTGAAGCTTGTAATTGAAGTTATTGTCATTGGAGCCAAATGGACCTTCTCACACACGAATAATCAACTCAAGAGTTGAGATGTTCATTTGCACTAGCTAAAATCTAGTCTGAAGATCAATGTGGAATAATTCAATGGTCACCTCTCGCACACTGGTCCTTGGGATCGACTTTATCATCGATTCGATCTTGTGTACGGTTGCAGAGTTGTTTTAACCTTGCGCTTTGCATTAAAATGAACATTTTCAACGTAGAAGCTAGCTTAAGCAGTGAGGGCTTTCTTTGTACTTTTAAACAAATGTTCAACCCCTTAACACAATAGTTTAGAATTCCTCTGGTCCTTCTACCAAAGTAAAATAATCACAACCAGCTATTTCATTGTTTTACCAAGGCATGGTTGGTTGGAGGAACCTGAAAAACATTACCACTATTTATTTTCTTCAACACGTCATTGCTGAAGCAAATTAATGAAAGAACCTTCATTACATGTTGAAGTCGTTGAATGTCCAAAACTGTGTGTGTGTGTGTTGTTTAACTGTGTCCTTGGTAAGTATACCTTCCCTTCTAGTTTGATGGAGCCTGCCGCCAACAGTATGATTCAGAAATAGGAAACTTAATGCATGTAGTTTGTAGACTGGTTGCTATTCTTGTCATCAGGATTGTTATTACATTGCTGCAGGCAATCACTATTAGCGCAAATGCTTGGACAAGTGCTGGACATGCAGTGAACCAAATCTATGATATTCTATACATGATGGGCCGCGATGATATTGCGGTTGGAGTTGGAGGAGAAGGTGGAATACTCGATGATGGAACAATTCAACCCAACGTTGGTGGATATATTTCCATAATTGACCAGGTTAGAATACATTTCTTTCGTTGCAGCAAGACATTTCCTTTGTTTACAGGCAACAATGACTGCTAGGCTCATTGCAAAGAACTATGCTGTCATGTTCTTATGACAGTCCAATATAGTTTTCTAATGAACAATGAATCTACAGATTCAGAAAGTTTTATTCCATACACAAAACAAAGAGTCCATATGTTGCATGCCAAAGTGAATGTTAATGATATCAGGGATTGACGACTACAGGCGGATGTAGATATAGACAAGCCATTCCCCTTGGTATTAGAGGGCGATTAGATGCTGATACCAACTATGGACTTCGCAAAGCCTTCCTCCCACAGGTATGCGATAGAACCCATTCTATTAATTCATAATCAGAGTGATACAATCCAAAGGAGTGTTCAAGAGCTCCCGAATAATCCACATTCACATCACATAACAGACACGTACGCATATTTGTACTCATCTCTTTCACCCCTTACATTCTCTTCCTATAGGTAAACATTTATATCTTGGGGCTGTCAGTTTGAAAAGAATCAATCTTTAATTCCAATCTTTCACTGGCACCGATGACATACTTCCACAATATACTTTTTTCTAGCAAGTATGCTATGTCAAAATCAGCTGAATCCAATTCTGTATCTTGTATCTTTAGCTTGACTTTCATAGCAATTTTTCGATATTATTGTTCAAGATACGCAAATGCTGCGATGGTTGAGCTCATACTTTTGTCTATGAACTTAGGGAAGCAGGAAATATAATCCTTTGCAACAAAAGACTGCTCAGCAGGTGATGATTGACAAAATATCTGAAGGCCCCATTAATATATTCCTTATAGGATCACACACAAATTTTGCTATTTTGCTCATGAGTAATCCACATCTAAAGAAGAATGTTGAGCATATTTATGTTATGGGTGGTGGTATAAGATCAGAGAACCCAACTGGCTGCTGTCCAGAAAATGCCAGCAGATCTTGCATTCCTCGACAATGCGGCGATCCTGGTAACATATTCACAGATTACACTAGTAATCCTTATGCAGAATTCAATATCTTTGGAGACCCTTTTGCAGCATATCAGGTACTGCAGTCTGCTGGAATATCCAATTAAACATAGTCACACCTGAATGGGAATTATCATAGGACTGATATGTTGGCTGCAGGTGATCCATTCTGGAATTCCGCTCACCATTGTTCCTCTGGATGCTACAGACACCATTCCCGTAACTAAGACTTTCTTTGAAGTATTTGAGCAGAATCATGGTACAGTTGAGGCACAATATGCATTCCAAACCTTGAAAATAGCTCGTGATTCTCGGCTTGGCGAGCAATTCTATACAGTAAGTTCTGAAATGCTCTCCTCTATCCAACACCTGAATGAAATTTTAGATTTTTTTTTATTTATTTATTTTTTTTTAATTTTAAAAAAGATCAGAACATTGTTGGTTAGCCTTGCTTGGTTTTATTGTGAAGGGAGATAAATAAAAGATCACAAAAGAACTGAAGTTTTTGCAGACTTATTTCATGTGGGATTCTTTCGCATCTGGTGTGGCAACATCTATCATGCGTAACTCACATACCGATGATGGTCAAAATGATTTTGCTATGATGGAGTACATGAATATAACTGTAGTTACTTCAAATAAACCGTATGGTAAATCTGATGAGTCAAATCCATTCTTTTATGGACGTCAAGTTCCAAAATTTGATCTTGAAGAAGGTGGGGTACACAGTGGGCATGTTCAGACAGGGCTTCGAGATCCCTTTTGTATTGCGAGTAATGGGAAAGGGAAATGTCAGGTATTTTATTTTTCCTAATACTTTTAATTGCCTTTAGTTTTGTCTCTCTCATCTTCTTCAATCTTCTATAACGTAAATGTGTTATCTGTTATCTGCTATCCATCAGGATGGTTATACAGCAGAGGTAATGGGTCCAGAAGGAGTGCATGTTTTGGTTGCTACAAGAGCAAAGTCCAACCGGAACATCTCCAGTCCTCTTGACAGAGAATTTTACGTAGGCTTCTTAGATGTGAGGCTCTTCTCATCTGCTTTGAGTTTCGACATCGCAGTCACACTCTTCCTAAAAATTTTAACTATTTCATGATTGATTACTACAATCAATGAAGCTTAGGTAACAATATGTTTTTCCTGTTGACCAGGTTATTAACAGTCCTATAAACACAGGAAGATTCAATTTTACCACACAATTCCCATATTACGAACAAGTTATGTACAGACCAGATTTCAGAAATATTAAACTGGGGAAACCTGTTGTGATTGACATGGATATGAGCGCTGGAGACTTTCTAGCGTTATTCTATCTTTTGAAAGTACCTGTGGAAGTTATTGACATCAAGGTAGAGTTTCTCTTCTGCCTTTCTCTTTTCACCTTGGATACTACTGCATCGTATGACAGCCCTTCTAATATTCCAGCATAATGCCATTAAATTACCGATCAACCAAAGAGCTTAAGTTGATAGGTTATGATAAATTTAATTTTATCAGTACTCCACAACACCCCACTTCACTCGTGAGGTTGAAAGTTTGTAAAAGGCTCTACAAATGGAAGTCAATATTAATGGAGGAAATGACATAACAGGGATTCAAATACAGAACCTCCTGCTTTGGTAACATATTAAATCAATGATCAATCTAAGAGTTTAAGCTGATGGGTTACGGTAAATTTAATTTTATCAATACTTAAACAATGTCGTTATACAATTTTGAGGCATGGCTTCCATTCAAGATGAATCCTCCTACTCTGTAATTTACCTTGGTGGCACTCGTTAAGTGAGGTATTGGAAATATTAGCAACTAAGGGACCCAGTTTGTCGATCTGAATAACTTTTGTATTGCAAACAAGGAAAGAAGTTGAGAGAGAAAGCTCTTTGGGAGTTTTATGGTTGAAAGGACTAACCTTACCTGCTTATAAGGAAGCTCTACCTCTTTAATCAGCAACCTTCAACATTTTGATACTATGATAAAGAAAATTTTAGCCCAAGGCATTTTGAACCTACCATTGCTTTACTTTCTCAAAAGTGACCCATGGTTGACCTTTCCTCTTTACCTTCTCTAGACATTTTATATTGCCTCTACTTTTCTACAGGCAATAATAGCCAGTCCAACAGGATGGGCAAATGCTGCAACAATAGATGTTATCTATGATCTACTGCATATGATGGGTCGAGATGACATACCAGTAGGTCTTGGAGACGTATTTGCAGTAAACCAATCAGATTCAATTTTGCCTATTGTTGGAGACTGTAAGTATGCTAAAGCCATTCCAAATGGATGTGGTGGATATTTGGACTCTGATACTCTCTATGGTCTTGCTCGTAATTTGCCCAGAAGCCCAAGAAGGTACTCAAAATTACCTGTTTAATCTCTCAGAGATTTCATGTTGAATCTATCTTTATCTGTACTTTCCAGAGAACGCTCCAATCCACAAGTTGCAAAATGAAACTAACTGATTATAATTCGAATCTGAAGAGTGAACCAACGTAGTGCTTTGATTTACATTTTAGTTGCATCTAGTTTATTTATCCTCTTTGGCCTTTTAATTGATTGACATCTATCTCGATTGCTTTGCCAGGTACGCAGCAGAACACCCAGTAAAACACGGAGCTCCTCAAAACTCTCAGCATGCTGAACTGAGACAACCTCTAGCCATGGAAATTTGGGAATCCATATTGACAGAACTGGAGCCAGGATCCAAGCTTTCAGTGCTTACCAATGGACCATTGACTAACTTAGCAAAGCTTATTACATCAAACAAAAACGCAAGCTCCGTTATTCAGGTTTGTGGATTTGGTTAGTCTTGTCATTATCTTATCTAAAACATATACTACTAATACTCAAAAGGCAAGAGAACAAAGTGCCACGATAATCTCTGTGTGAATTGCTGTTTTCCTTTAGAGTTTAAAAGTATTCTCCTATTTATCTCTTGCACGTTTCAGCTAGTTTTCTTTGTGCTCTGGAAGGTTTTGCTTCTTGTGGTGGCTTCCTGCAAATGGGAGAAAAGTTGTTTATATTAATGGTCCTCATATAACATAAACACTATGAAATAGAGAAGAAAGACCTCGGAATATCTAATGTATCTACATTATCACAAAAAGAAGAGTTTCTTAAGCTGACAAACTTGAATTACATACAATTTTGTTAGTCTTTCAGCATATTTTGCATACTTCTGTTAATATAGTAAGCGCTGAACCACTGCAGGAAGTTTATATAGTTGGGGGGCACATCAAGGATGATGATATGGATAAAGGAAATGTCTTCACTGTTCCTTCAAATATATATGCAGAATTCAATATTTTCCTTGACCCCTTAGGTGCAAAGACTGTTTTCGAGTCAACAGTTAATATCACGCTTGTTCCCCTTGGCATTCAGCGATGTGTCAGCTCATTTGAAAATTTCTTAGAAACTCTCTGCAAGAAAAAAAGGACGCCCGAGCTTCTCTTTGCCCGTCGTTTGCTGTCAAGACTCTATCGCTTGAAGCAATCAGACATCTGTTATAAGCATGTGGTAAGAAATTGCCGACGACTTCAATTCTTACCTGTTCTTCATAATTTTTTATTGGTTAATCTCTCATGGCTTCGATGAGTATAAAACTGTACACGATATATTTTACCAATTAAATTTCTTGTATCTAAGTTTCCATTGGCTCTGAACCTTTGGAATTCTTATGAAAGTCAACTGATATTTGCTGTAATAAAAGCTTGTTGTTCTGCTGTAGGATACTTTCTTGGGGGAACTTCTTGGTGCAGTAGTCCTAACTGAAGAAGGCCGTGTGGAGCCAGTTTTTCAATTCAGGCCTGTAAAAATCTTAGCAGCTGGTGTTGAATCTCAAGATGGCCAAACTGTCATCTATGAGAAGGGCGGGAAATTAATCCGAATACTGCAGAATTTGAACCAAACAGCCTACTTTGACCTATATGCAACCCGGCTAAGTGATAAGATACAATCTGCAGTGGTCAAAAGCTTTAATGACCAGATAAGAATGTGGAATAAACTGCGAAACCACACCTGTAATTATTGCCATGGGTCATGTGTTTGCTGATATTCACCGGAGATGAAAACTTTTGGGCATTTGTATAAACATAAAAAAGGTTTCCATTTCGTGGTTCATAGAAAGCAACAAACAATAAGATCTAGATTGTCCCCCTATCAATTTATGTCATCATCTAAGCTTGATGCTGTTCTTAGTCCATTGGCGGCCTACTTTGTCCATTTGTTGATTTTGTTTGTTTCAAATAAGAGTGGAAATCCAAGAAAATTCAAATGAAACCCACAAATGACCAGGTATGTTTTGATTAGCAGAATACTAGGGGAACAAAGATGAAAGTGAGTATTTGCCTCTATGAAAGCACCCAGAAAATCTTCCAGGACTCCATGCAATACAAACAGTTCAGCTCAAACAGACGTGAAAAATCGAAAGTCGAAATCAGCTGTAGAAAACATTGATGTTCTGAGTGAAAAGGGCAAAGGTTCTGAATTTGTACAAGCACAAGTAACAGCCATTTTAAGAGCCTAGAGAACAAGAGAAAGGAGACTCGACAAGAACGAATGGAAAACTCTTGGTTTTCATGGATTTTATCAGTTTAGGAACCCAAGTCCACGGGGATGGATCCACCAGCATTCAAAATCCGTTGCTCCAGCTGCAGTAAACAAGGTTTGTAGTCAATTTATCCATTTTTGTCACAGACACCGACCAAGGTAAGTGTGAGATGATAAGAAGAAAAGCCCTTAGGTAGCAGATTTCTCTACTTACAGCATATAGATAACTGAGCTTATCTTTTACACCATAGAATGCTTGCTCTACTTGTTGGAGACATCTTGAACACCTGGAAACAACAGTTTACTTACTAATCACTTTATTATTCTTGTCACTTAGTTATTCCTCAGAGCTGACTGCTGACTGGGAAGAGAACTTTTGAAAGATGAATCAAATAGTGAACATAGCTCACCATTCAGGACTTTGTTGCTCGCAGGCGCTACGGAAGTCAATGCAGGCATTCTTCACTCTAAGTGCACCTATGCTGCATTGGACACAGAGGAGTCAAAACAACAAACAAAACAAGGTCAGCATTTTCTTCATGACTTTTAGATTTGAGAAGCATCATGAATATCCTGACCATTGATACATCGTAATAAACCTCGCTCGTCCTCCCTTGAATGCTCAAAATTCAATGATCAGTTCCCATCGTCAATCTTGCACCTCAGCTCGAAAAAATTATTTCAATTCAATATTGTGAGATCCCACATCGGTTGGGGAGGAGAACGAAACACCCTTTATAAGGGAGTGAAAACCTTTCCCTAAAAGACGCGTATTATAAACCTTGAGGAGAAGGCCGAAAGGGAAAGCCCAAAGAGGACAATATCTACTAGCAGTGGATTTGGGCTGTTACAAATGGTATCAGAGCCAGACACAGGGCGATGTGCCAGCGAGAAGGTTATTCCCTGAAGGGAGGTAAACATGAGGTGGTGTGCCAATAAGTATGCTGAGCCCGAAGGGGGGTGGATTTGGTAGGGGTCCCCCATCGATTGGAGAAAGGAACGAGTGCCAATGAGGACGCTGGGCCCTGAAGGAGGGTGGATTGTGAGATCCCACATTGGTTGGGGAGGAGAACGAAACACCCTTATTCATAAGGATGTGGAAACCTTTCTCTAACAGACGCGTTATTAAACCTTGAGGGAAAGTCCGAAAGGGAAAGCCCAAAGAGGAAAACCCAAAAAGGGAAACCCAAAAAGGGAAGTAAGAAAGGGAAAACCCAAAAAGGACAACCTTGAAGGGAAGTACGAAAGGGAAAGCCCAAAGAAGACAACCCTAAAGGGGAAGTACGAAAGGGAAAACCCCAAAAGGACAACCTTGAAGGGAAGTACGAAAGGAAAAGCCCAAAGAGGACAACCTTGAGTGGAAGTATGAAAGGCAAAACCCAAAGAGGAGAATATCTACTCGCGGTGGACTTGGGTCGTTACGAACATTAGCTAAGAGTAGGGAGATTCGAATCTCTAACCTTTTGGTCGATGGTATATCTTTTAACTGAGGCTAAGTTTAGCAGTTCAAAAAGTTTTTCCAAACACACTGGTAAGTTCGAACTCTGTGTAATACAGGGAAGTGCAAACTCACACAAACAAGTTTCAATCACATCTTAAAGGCTTGGAACCCAAAGCTCCCAAAGTTCTGACTATCATCGTATATCCATTTTTAGAGAGAGAGAGAAAGAGAGAGGAAATTTTGTACCTGGAGCTGCTGCCCTTCAGCTGGTGCACATGATCATCAATCTTTTTGAAGTCCACAGATGGCTGTAATCTGACAGAAACACAGAGAAACATAAAACGATTCAACCAAGAAAAACAAGTCATAAAAAAGGATCTGCACGACTGGGTGATTGATGAACTTGGTATTGACGAGACAGAGAGAGAGAGAGAGAGATAGAATAAAACTCCAAGAAAGCAGCCAAAGAGGCCGAGTCCTTACAGTGCGATTCTGAGTTTATTGAGAAGCTCCTCGGTATCTTCAAAGAAAAGAGTCACCACTTCAGAAACGAAAGTTGGATTACTCTCATCTTGCAGTTGCAAAAGCTGCAAATACTGACTATCCAGAGTACCCTTCTCTCACCAAAACCACATAGATAGAGATCCACACAAACCAAAACACACAGAACAAACATAAGATTATTCACAATCACCACAAAACAAACCAAAACCCACTTCAGATTTCAAGTTTTACCTCACCGAGTAGGCCTTTTACATACTGAACCCGCTGTCTCTGCATCAATCCCACCTCCATTTTTACTCACAGAAGCTTCTGTTGACTACGAAAATATGAAGAAGATTCTTAGAACTTGGCTGCGATCCACAAAAGTTGGTGTTCGATTACAGATCTTAGGAATGAAGTTTAAGGATGACGAGGGGTTTGAAGGGATAGGTGAAGAATAGATAGATAAACTTGAAGTGGGGTTTCGGCGATGGCCGGGCGCCTGCAGAGGAGGAGGCGAAGTGGAGGCAGAGTCCAAAGCAGCTTTTTATCAGGCTGGATTTGAGGGTCGTTCTTACAGGATCAAAGCCTCCACCTTTGCTTGTCGTTTTCTTTTCGTTGATTTGCATTTTGCAGTGATACTTTGTTTTATATGGTCCTCCAAATTTCATTGGTCCTCTTCTTTTTTTCTTTTGAAATTTTTCATTGGTTGCTTTTTATTTATGTTATCAATGTATTTTTCATATTGAATTTCGAAAAAACCTTATCCGTACTAGCTACAAACATATAGGGCCTCTTGCAAAAGTAACAATTATATAAAAAATAACAAAATTCTTTACTTTATATAGCACTAATTTATCTAATTTGATATATCTGAATGGGGCGTGGAATCTCGTTAAAAGGAGAATGGGAGAATCCTGTTATATATATAGGTCGTATCCCCCTACTCGAAGTTATGTGCTATATAAGTTACCCCATTTTCTAAAACTTCTCAAAAGAGGGCTAGAGGCTTGAGTATGAGTTGTTCGGTCATAGTAAGTCCTCTACCTATTTATAGGTAATATTAATTATATATTTTAATAGAAAACTGTTTACATATAAATACTATTTATATATCACAATGTAAAATAGTATTTTAATAGAAAACTGTTTACATATAATCAATATATATATATATAGATATTTTGAAAGGTTTTGTTGTTAAATCACCCAAACGGAACGACAAAACCTAAATATCCTTAAATACAAATCCAAAAGATCATCATGACCGTCTCTCTCTCTTCATCTTTTTCTTCAACAAATTCTCAATTTGGGACAAGACAGCATTCATTTCTGACCGTCTGATCTGTGGAATACTCTTTTCCTTATGATTTGACTTTTAATTAGTGGAATTTTGAGTTTGAAAAATGTTTTTTATTTTGTAGTTCAAGTGTCTTTGAATTGTTATTTTTTTTTCTTTTTGGATAAATCTGAAACTTTAGTTAATTGACTTAGTTGGTTTTTATATATCACTATTGTTGATTATAAACATCATATTTTTAATCGTCATAATAATTTTATAAGTAAGGGTAAGGTTGAGTTGTAAATTGATCTAAATACTTGATTTTCCAAAAATTTAATTCAATCAAAACTAAAAAGTAATAATAACCTAACCTATCCCAAAGCTTAGAGCGAGACTTGTATTTTTCGTTTCATGAATAGTTGTTCAAGTTATGAATGACACGTCGAGTAGTTAATGAAGGAAGTTATTATACAATGTGATTGATAGGTTAGAAGTACATTTTGTGCTATAGTCATTCCTATATGATAGAAAAGGATCCCATGATCCTGAACAGATCTTTATTTGCTTTTGGTTTAATTGCTTTTGGTTTAATACGGTATCGATAGCTATAGCAGTTTTTCCAGTTTGTCGGTTCCTTACTATAAGTTCTCGTTGGCCACGACTTATAGGAACCAGACTATCTACCGCTTTTAACCCTGTTTGCATAGGCTCGTGCACAGATTTAAATCTCAAATTTCAAATTTTTGCGTGAAATCCCCCAAGGGGGAGGGAGTCGACTTGACTAGTGGGAATTTCATGCACTATACACCTAATGTTTAAGAGAAAAACTATAAAAATTATTTCAAATTTGTATCCAATAATTATCAAAATCTCCCTAATGGGATGACTATTACAGTGACATCATCCACTTTTTTCCAAGCATTCTATCCAAGCAAACTCTTAACACAAAGATATATGAACAAGCTCTAATCAAATTGGCAAGGCTCTAAGTAGTCCATTTATGTTTCGAGTCTAACGGACCGATTGTTATATCTTACAAAGCAACAGTCATAGACTCTTACAAAGCAACAGTCATAGACTCCTACACTACGGTTAAAGTGAGGTATAGTTTGTGTTACAAACTATGACATTGCAAATAATCACATGTAGGAATATAATCATCCATCTTCTATATTCTCTCATTCAAAATAACTACCCAAAACATATATTTTTCAAATAATGATACATAAGTGAGTTATCAATACGCGCAGCTAAGTGTCACAAAATATTGCAATGAAAATGCTCTAAAAAAACTACCCTTTCAGTTTCTGGCACACAAAGGTAAGGAATGTGCATAGAGAATGGAGGAAGTTTATGAACACACCTTGCAACTTTTTCTGCAGTAGCCAGGAAACTCAGGAGATCCCACCATATACTCTGGGTTATCTATGCACTCGCCGAGCTCAGCCCATCTCTCACAACTTGCATTCTCATCACTGCAATTCAGGTAGTCTCCCACGATCTGGTCGAAAGGATTGACACGAATCCACTTTGTTGCTGACCATTTCTCGCCTTCAATCACAGGGCACCCTCCATGCAGACTACTCGTGTCTGGAACAGCATTTGGATGAAGACTGAAGAACAGAAGAGCGTCGCCTTTCCGTGGTTTCACTGAATATCTCAAGCACGTAGATTAAAGAGTGTTAAAAAAGAAGTTGTCTGATGAACTGAAACAGCTATATAAATAGCTTTACAAAACAATCAAAACGAGAAAAATTAGCTGATAAAGAGTAACAGCTAACTAGTCAAATCACATCTTAAACAATATGATCACAAACTAAAACTTTAAACGATAAGAAATCTACGATGAGTTTGAACCAACGTCAGAAATCACAGGACAGGAGTAAGAAAACTGAAGACAGTCACCTGCTATCCCTTTCTTTGCACAGTCTGAGAGATCTTCGTTTGTTTCAGAAGCCTGACGTCTTTGAGATTCCTGAACTCAATGAACGAAGATATTCAACATTTAGATTTTAATGAATAAAAAAAAACCCATCAATTAATAATGGCACATGCAAATACCAAGACAGGAAACTTTTCCAATTCTAAGAGCCGCAGTAAGGTAACTCGAGAGAAAATTAGTTTTCAAAAAATATTGTACAAACAAAACCCAAGACACTTGATTATGGTCGAGGTACGGCCAAAAAAAAGGAAGTTGCAATTAATTGGATTGAAGGGAAATACAAGGGCAGACCTCTGCAGAAGGAAACACAGTTTCACCGCCTTTTTTTACGTCAGAAAGATACATGAGAACGGTTGCCATTCGATGTCCACCACGGGCAATATTAACCTCGTCGGCAAAGTAATCGAAGTGTGCATCATACTTCTGCCCATATTCATATCTCAACACTTGAATGTCTTCTCCATTTTCTGAAATCAAGCATATTCAAGTTTCGGTTTACCAGCTATACCAACACAGAGACAAGCTATGAATGCATGAGTCAAATGTTTATAGGCATAGAGTTTCCCATTCATAGTTTTCTTTTCTCACTAAAAAAAAGAGAAGGGCTAAATTCAAACTCTGTTTTTCCCAGCTGCAAAATTCTTCCTCAGTCTATCGCTTGATTATGTATTTATTTCACGAGGGGATTATGTCTTCCTAAGTTCCCTATTTTATATGGAAATTGAAATAAAGTCTTGCTGATAGAACTATACCAGCGCATGGAGAAAAATGAGGACAAAAACTTATCTGACACAACGTTTCATTATCTGTTTTTTTTTTTTTTTTTTTCTCATGTTAGATATTAATATAAATAGCCCAAGATTTCTCTTTAAGGTTTCAGTTATAAGAAATTTAGAATTCAACTGCAAACCTATATCATGTCAATCTATTCAACTCCAAAGTTGCATTAAGAAAGATCACAATTTCACACTCAATTGTCAATCTATTCAATCTTCAGTTTTTGATGACGGAAAACAGTTTGCAATGGAGGATAAGTTGCTATAGACTACGGGATTAGCAAGAAATTTGCGCCTTTTGCTAGTGTTATAATACCTTTTGGCAGAAATGTCCATGCTGCAATTTTGTCTTCTATACCAGAAACAATAGGATCCTACATGAGATATAGAACAATGAGTTTACATGGAGGGATATAGAGAGTGCCTCATCAGGTTAGAGCTTTACAAGTAAAATTGGCTCCCTATCTGTACTCTCAGAAGGATCAAGGATGGCATTTAATGTTTTCCAACAACAATAGTCAACTAAGCAGAAAAAATTGAAATTTCATGCAGCTAAGGCTGCTGAACCCTTTCTTTAAAATTTGACATTCAAAATACTAATTGGCTCCCTATCTGTATACTCAGAAGGATCAAGGATGACATTTGATGTTTTGCAGCTACAATAGTCAACTAAGCAGACAAATTTGAAATTTCAATCAGCTAAGGCTGCTAAACACATTCCGTAAAATTTGACATCCAAAATACTAATCTCCCAAACTTGTGGCATGAAGCAGTAACATCTGTCCCTTCTCAATCAATATCGATCACTGAATAGACTGACTGAATAACACTTTTACTTTTTATTTCTTTTCTAAAATGGTGATTATAACAATATCTCAGAAAGATGATCTTAGGTTTAAATTACTTCAAGGCCATGTACTCACTCATTTCATATTAAGGTAGCTAGACTTCATAAATCAAACCAATATTCAATAGACGGTCGAACGAACCAAACTAATCTTGGAGCCCATGAGGGGATCTAAAGTCTGTCAAACCAATAAATTTCAAGCTAAGAGTTTAAGATTTAGGCTTGATGGTGATTCAAGCTAAAAATTGAAGCAAAAACTTGTCAAATCACTATGCTTCGCTATTGGAAGCTTAAGAACTATAAGAAGGAAACTATGCACAAACCTTGGATTTTTTAATAAACGCCCCAGAACTAGTTCGGATCTCGCTGACCTTGCTCTCTCCTGACAAATTATCCGCAACAGCAGATCTCTTCAACTCAGCTTTAGCCTAATTTAAACAGAACAAAAATTAACCAAAACAAAAATCGCGTACTACTGCGATATCACAAATGAAAAACGAATAAATTCTAATTCTACTCACAATCGAGATGAGATGATCGCATTCTAAGTCCGTGAGAAAACCTTCATACACAAACGCCCTATATAATCATTCAAATTGAAACGGAAACATCGAACCGCGAACATCAAACGAAGAAATAGATTATCAAAACTTAGAAACTACAACAAGGAAAAGAAGAAGCAGAACGGCAAGAAATTGAAGTACCGAGGATTCCATGAAATCTGCTTTACTTTAGCAGGATTGACGATTGAGCTAGCGGAACCTGCATAGGAGCTTGAAGCTAGCCGGAGAAGCAACGAAATCGATAATGAGAAGAAAAACAGCAGATTGAAACTGCAAAATTTCTCCATGAACTGAATCGGATCAGTAGAGAAAGAGAACGAAGCAGAAGAAAATAGCAAAAAAGTTTCTGTATCTTACTGAAAATTTTCAGATGTTCAGCCGCCTAAGCTGTTACACCAGTCTACCAAGCTCTTTAACTGTCAAACTTTCTAACTGCCACTCACGCTCTGACACGTGTAAAATAATAAAAAAATTATCTGGAAAAATATTGATTTTGGTTATTTTATTTATTTATTTTTTTAATAAATGTATATTTTTTTTGGAAGAAAATATAATTTTTCTAGATTTTAAATTATTAAATTTATGGTACAAATTTTAAGAATTAATTTTAAATAAAGAAAATTAATTGAAGAAACTATTTTTATTACATTAAAAGTGTGTTTGGATTGTTTTTGAAGTATTTAATTTTCCTTTAAATGCATTATATTTTAATTTTTTAATTAAAAAATTGATTTATAATTAAAACACTAACGTTTCCTAAATTTAACATTTATTAATAACACGTGGGGTTGTAGTATACTCGAGCCCAATCACATGGGGTCGAATCTCCTCGACTAGTTCTTGTGTGGTCGAGCTAGGGAGGTTGCCCCGTCCATTCAAAGGGAGAACATGACACCTAGAAGTCGATAGCTGACTTGAAGCACGTGTCTCCACTCTCCTTATTTTTTGCTTACTCATCTTTGATATCCACGAGGGCGGAATAGAGATGAATAAGTATTCTCCGTCCTCATCTCCACCTCTTATTTTAATCCACATTCTCGTAAAATTCTTATTTATTTTTGCTAGGATCGAAACAAGGATTCTCCACAACAAACATTTAGTTGACGGGAAAAAATCTCTCTCGACTCCCTTCCTTATTCTCTATTTAAACAAAGAGTCTTCACACCGTTTTGAACGTGTCCTCATTAAATAGACACCTCCGATCAGCTCATACAGAAATGAATTGTATGACCTTCATTACTAGCTTACTTTATGGCGGTTGTCACACTCAACTATGATCATCCCGCCCTTTAAAGGTAAAGTCTAATCAACTAACTTATTTAAAGTTATCACTTTAGCATAAGCATCGGGTTTTAGTTAGGTCAATTACAGCTAAAAGTTAACATCGGAAAACTACTTGAAACTATTTTCATATAAAAATGATGCTTTTAAAACTTCAATAACTAGATATACACCCAACTTATACCCCGATCCCGTCCTTCAAATTTAAGATACAATCAACTAATTTATTTTAAACCATTATTTTTTTTAGGTTAATTAAGAGTGAGTAAAATTCAAGAACGATTTAGATCTATTTATTTTCTTTCTAAGTATACCAACACGTGAGATTAAATATTCAAACGGTCGATCTCAGACGATGATATATATCTTTAACTTATAGATATATATATAGGCAAAATTTTAAGATCGTGCTATTTTAGAAATTAAAATAAAAAACTTAAATTCTAAAATTTTCTATTTTATTCCATACATTTTTAAAAAGTATTTTTTTTTATAATTAAGTTATTTTTCTACTTCAAACTCATATTATTTAGTTATATAACTTATTTCTTAAAATTAAAATAATTATTTTAGAAAATCAAGGATTAAAATAAATATTTATAAAAAATACCACAAATATTATGAACTTTCAAAATTTTTAAATAATACTCTTAAATTTTCGAAAAAATTTAAAAAAAAAACACTTAAAACTTAAACTTTAAAAAAGAAAATTATTAATATTTTGTTAAAAAAAATATTTTAAAATTTTCTAAACTTTTTTTAAAATAATAAGCTTTTAAAAATTTCATTAATAAAATTCAATTATTTAAAAATTGTATATATATATATATATATATATATCAAGTTTATAATAAATTTTATACACTAATAAATAATTTATTTTTAAGATAAATTTTAAAAAAATGGTTATTTGAAATATAGGTAAATGATTTATATGGAAAAAAGAAAGTTATATTTAAAAAAAAAAAATGAAAATTAAAGTATTTTTATTAATTTAATAAATAAATAAAAACAAAAATTGAAATTGAAGTTTATGAAAACACCTTATTTTGCGAACCTTTTGTGCAAGTAAAAGGAAAACAAGCTCCATCGTCTTCTCCATTCATTTGCGTATAAGCCAAAACCCACTGAACATGGATATCTTCCTGCTTCAATCCATTTCTTTAAATCTCCAAATTCCTCTTCAACCACACTCAATTGCCTCAAATCAAACCAAAATCAAGAACAATCGGAACCGAATCAATCGAATCCCCAATTTAATTCATGGCTATCTCCGCCACAGAAAAAGCCCTAGCCGGCGCCGGAAACCTAATCCGCCTCCTCCCCACCGGCACCGTCTTCCTCTTCCAATTCCTCAGCCCAATCCTCACCAACCGCGGCCACTGCGAACCAGTCAATAAATCCTTCTCTATTACTCTCATCCTCCTTTGCGGCCTCTCTTGTTTCCTCTCTTCCTTCACTGATTCCTACACTGGCGACGACGGCGTTCTCCACTGGGGATTCGCTACCGCGTTCGGAATGTGGCCGGCGCCGGAGTCGAAAACGGTGGATCTTTCAGCCTATAAGCTTAGGGCAGGGGATTTCGTACACGCTACTTTGTCTGCTCTGGTTTTTGGGGCTTTGGTGGTTCTCGACTCCGATACTGTGCACTGCCTCTTCTTCCCGAGCTTTGCGGCGGCGGATAAGTTGTTGGTTCAGGTTCTGCCGCCGGTCGTCGGAGTGGTTTCGAGCGCGGTGTTTGTGATGTTCCCGAATACTCGCCATGGCATTGGGTATTTTGAGTCGTCTGCAACTTCCGGCGGGCGGGTTCAACGTGCATTATGATTTCCGTCTGTTGTGAGATGTGACATTTGGACGATGAAAGTAGTGTTCGGATGTCTAAATACGTAATTTCACAAATTGATCATTATTTTAATTGGGTTAGATTTCCACATAAAATACTCGTAAAATGTATTTTAATTATAAATAAATAAACATTTATCCATGAACTTTATATGTTAATAAATTTGTTAAAACTTAAATATTAAAGATCAAATAGAATATATTTCTTGTTTGAAGCCCATTTATTTGTTCGAAACAAGAGAGAAAAGTGATTTTCCCATCCCCCGCCCCGGTATAGCGCTTCGCTTTCGGAGATTATCTAATGAGTATAGGTAAAATGATTTATTGATATTGGATTTGATCAATGCAATGAATTGTTTCATCATAAGACCGATCCGGAGGTTGTCAAGCACATCCGACAAATATCAAGGGGGGTCTCATTGTTGCATAACTCAGGTCGAAGCAACACGCCATCGGACGTTAACAGGAAGTTTCACGATTGGGCACGGGAGAGGTTAGTGTTTTGAATCAAATTCTCGTAACCCTTATCCCGAAGATTTATGATCATGGCTAAGATTTTATCATATCGAGTGAAAACAGTTCTTGGTGACATCATTTCTTCGATTCAGTCTACTTTCGATCTTGGTCGTTTGATCATAAATAATACCCGAACAAATGTTCAAATAAGTTTGAACTAATTTAAATTTACAAAGCTAAGTGTTAAGGACTAACCTAACACATCTTTAAAAAATCGATTCATCAGTCACTGAATGTTGTCAAACAATCTCAATATTCGAGTAAAAACAATAATTTAAATATAAAATATAAATAGGTAGATAATGTTGGTGTCCATTTTAGCTCCACTTTTAATAATAAAATGCAAAATAGTACAAACTGATAAACTTTTGTATAAGGTAAATTTACAATTTTGGACTGCAAATGAAAAGTCATAGCAAAAAGTACCTAAGTATGCATCAATGACATCCCTATTGAAGAACATGTTTGAGTCAACCTTGCAATCCTTTGCTTTAAATCCTTCCGCCCTCTGCTACCTTTCTGTCCTATTCCTACAAACTCTGCCTTGACAATGTGGTGGTCGGAAGTACCTTTCGACGAAATGACCGAGTATGAACCCGGGACGAATCTAAACGTTGAATCCTGTGACGCTAAGATATAGTCCACTCTCGTGCCATATTTGCAGGTTCCCTGCACATCTGTGTTGCAAAACATATGAAATGAGCAAAGATTTTCAGTATATTTCGAAGGAAAATGGTTCATGAGTTTAAGCAATGTCTCATACTTTGCCCTTTGGCCATGATCACCACTGGCACACAGTCTCCTGCATAGTCTTTTGAATCTATGTACCCTTTTCCCTTCAAAAACTTCATCACTTCCACCTTTGGAGTCGGCTTCCCGACCTTCTCGTAGTACTGCAGTCGAAAAAAGTCGAATTTATCAACTTCTCATGATCCACATAGAGGTTTCTTTCACACACATCAATATATTTGGTTTAACTGTTTGGAGAATAGATTTGTTCAAGCATGGAGATTACCTCGACGATGTCGGTCCATCGTTCGGGTGAGTAATCCGATCTCTCCAAAGAATTGAGTCCACCCACCAAGATGTGTGGAGAATCAACTGATTTTGCTATGGCATTAATCTGCCTCATCCTCCAATTCTCATCTAGATGGTCAAGTTGAGTGCAGTAGATGTTAACTTCTCCTGTCCCGGGCACGTCGATGGCGACCTTTAGCAAGTTTCTGTGATCCAAATAGAACTCAATCCATCAGTTAATCATGGCTACCTTTCCCCATAAGGTGAAAACAAAAAAGTGATTATAGAAAAGACGATGATTTTGTTAGGAATCACGACTCTCCACAATTATATGATATTGTCCAATTTGAGCATAAGTTTTCATGGCTTTGCTTTGGGCTTACCCAAAAGGCCTCATACATAGATAGTATTCCTTACTTATAAACCTATGATCTTCCCCTTAATTAGCCAACGTGGGACTCCTCTCCCAACAATTCTCAACAGAGTTTCGATTCACGTTCACGTTCTTGTAGTGAGTGATGGGAGAAGAGAAATAAAAACCTGAAATCATCATCATCAGCAATCTTCTGAACATTCCATCTTTTTATAGGCCATTTGGACAAAACAGCATTTCCATACTCAGGAGCCCAGCTCTCAGCAAATACATAATGCATCCCTAATGCAGCTGCTAAATCAGATAAAGGCTTCATGCCTTTTGATTCCTCAGCCTTCACATCTTGTAAAGCCAATATATCAGCACCTGCCTCTTTAAGAACCTCTAGGATGGTTCTACCACTTGCCAAGTGATCTTCACAGTGCCAATTAGATATGGAGAAAGGAAAGCACACAGGAGACCTTACTGGGACTTGGCTTTTGAAGTACCTTTCGTCGGTCGTTTTCGATAAGCCCGGCAACTTGTTGTTTGCTAATGAAATCTCATTGTCAGGAAGATTAATGGAAACTTTAGGCTTGCTTAATGCAGTATGCAATGGAGATTGCTTTAGTATACTCTTTGGGCAATGACTCACAGGGCTTCTACCGAACCCGAATGACGTTGGTTTCTCTGCAATGGGAACAGCAGGAGCAAGAGAGAACATGGCAACATTGAATGTAGCAACTCGAAATGGCCTTTCAATGACAGAACCAGGCACCTGGCTCTTTGTATAGACTCTGGCTTTATTTTTATTGCCTTTTTGTCGACCTTTTACATTCATCTTCCCAAATCTTTTGATGATAACTCTGCGCTTCGGGTGCTTCCATATCAGCCACCATAACCTTGAGTAGAGGCGCCGGAGTTTACTCCTCAGCATCCTCAACATTGCAGCTAAAGGAAGGACCTCTCAATTCTTTCTATGGCAATAACGACTTCAAAACTTCATTAAATAATCTGGGGATTGGCTAAGTTTCCCCTTTGATCTTTGAGACAACAGCAAGTCATGTGGGAATCAATGGAGATGCCACCAACAGCCCAACTAAAAAGTAGGAGCAACAGTGTAGTGAGAGAGAGAAACATAACATAAAGACAAGGAACATCTACTCCATTACTTGAGAAGAAGGTTGACAATGGTGAAGTATTGTTGAGCTCCATTTTCCAAATAAACCAAAAGGGAACCCAACTACTTCCACTGAACTTAGAAAAAACTTCCAATTGGACTTGACTCTTGAGTATGACAAAGCTCACTGTTTCTGAAAGGATAAGTATGATGTGAGAGAGTACTTTTTTCATACCTTATCAGTTTGAGTCTAGCTGTGGTGAAGTTTTCCTTGGCAGGTGCAACAGAAACTTTGAAATGTTTCATCACTTCTGAGTTGAATTTAATCTCTCCTTTCACCATCTTTATAGGTTGCTTTGATTTCTGGCGACAATGAGCATAGTTGATCAAATCTTGAACTTTCCCCATGTAGTTGTCCTGGGTCCCCCTCACGTAATGAAAGTAAAAAATAAAAATGAACACAAAAGAAAAAGGAAGGGATAGACGTATCTGGGTTGGAAGGGGGTCGGTGGTCAGAAGAGATAGAAGTAAACAAACACTGCGAAAAAGATATTTCGATGTTCCTAGCATATCATGTTACATGTACATGGTTTTTTTTTTTTTGGACAAAAAGACAGCACTATCAACCCTACATTTCCTCAATCAACCATATCCCATGTGGGCATGTGTTTTTTTTTTTTTTTTTGCAATTCAACCATTAAGCTGATTAACTAATATAATTCCACAAACTTTCTAGGAAAATTCAATGAATAATTGAATTGGGAATCAAACAAACGAGTAAAAATAATTCGATCAGATAACGCCATTCCTTACGTACTTTTAAGATAGATACGATAAATTATACTTTTGGTCTATCAAGTTTGAGATTATGTCAAATTAGTCCCTAAGTTCCAAAATTGAACAATCAAAATTCAGCATTTTCCCAAGGTTGAAGACTTGATTATTCAATTTCGGAACGTCAGACCAAGAGTTTAATTTACTCTTTAAGATGTATATGTATTTCAAACTACATTCCTTTCATTGAATGCTTAATTTTACAGAGCTCGCTCACGGTTTTGCATGGTCAAAAACCAAAAGTATGAATGAGCAATATCAAGAGAGGCTGGTAATTCTTTAGGTGATATACATTAGGCATGTAAGCTAAAGAAACTCAAAAGGGGAGGTAAAATTGCAACAGGTCTGAATGAATTACCACCAAAATGTAGGACAATGGAAGCAGCTACAGCTACATTCAAAGCAGTGCCAACACCCTAGTGTGGGAAGTAAATGAAGAAGTCACAGATTGCACGCTCTTCAGCAGAAAGCCTACCAGAAGGAGGAGAGTTCCGTAATTACTGATATCGAGAAAACAAGGACGTTAGGAACATTCACTAATGTTAGCCCTTGCAGCCCTGGTCCCTAAAACAACATGCTAACCATCAAAAGGGTCACTCAATGCTGAAAATAGTGTAACAAAATTATTTCCTAATGATTCTGATCCAATTTGGTCCAGATGACAGATGACCATGCAACTAACCGACTCTTAATGCCTAGAACATCATACAGGGACGGACCCTACAATAAAGCAAGAGACCTATAATACCATACTAAGTCCTAATCTCATCACATCAAAGGTGGTAAAATAATGCACTATAGCAAATATTATTGGCAGAGAAACATCAAGTAGTTATCATATTTTTACTATGCTATCAGAGCTCATTCATTTCATTATGCTCATGGCCAGCCCCACTAATCTCAAGGATGGTTTGCCCACCACAAGATCGACCCGAAGAGACAAAAAGTCCTTATAAGTCATATCTATCAATGGAACTAGAAAGGAACTTGTGAACCGACTCCAACATATAGAAAATAACCCTATCAATTCAATAAGCTACAGCGTAAAATTCCCTGGCAATGGATTAAGTACAGATCAAACAACAAAGACATTACATTAACCAATTCCTACTTCTAATCAATGATTAAGAATTGCAATTAAAAAGACAATTCCAGCACAAGCATGTAGGGATCACCATCAATGAAAGGCCAATAAGATGTAAACGAACAACCAACCAACCTCGTTGCCAAGAAGAACAGCGATTTTTGACAGCCACAGGCGTTGTCAATGATCTCCACGCCACATATATCTCAATCCTCCTCCTACAGAACAGAAGAAGGCAATTCAAATTTCAAAACTAACCTAACCGATTGTCAAATTGAGACTAGTTAAGGGAAGAAACAAAGAGGGCATAACCTTGAGAAAACTTTGGGCATCGAGAAGGGAGTGAAAATGGCGGAACCGGCGGTGAGAAGTGGAATCATGGTTACCAAAGGCGTTAAAATCCCAACAGCCGACGAGGATGAGCTCCGATGCACCGAAGGCGATGGCACTTCAGGCCAAGGTACCAACGTTGTACCTTTTGGCTACGTTATGCACCACAACGTAGCTTTCGATCCCCATTTTCGAATTCATTGGCGAATAACTCAAAAGTTGGGCTAGATTGATTGAAATTTTCAAGTAATCGGTTGTCCAAAACATCTTTAGTGGACGTCCGCAGTGACCGATGATGAAAGGCGGGAGGAGGAGGAAAGAGAGAGAAGCGAATAAGGAATACATACATATACATATACATATACATATACATACATACACATATATATATATATATATATTATTTGTCTCTGTCACATAAAAATAAAATTCTTCATTTATATTTATTTTTGCGGTAATTGAATTCTCCATTATAGGTAATTTTTTGTTTTTATTTTTTAATAATTTAGAATTTTTAATTAAAATTTCAAAATTAACTAATTTAATTTTTTAATAGTCATATATGTATAATTGCGTAAATCTTCATATAAAATTTAAAAATATCACTAAAATAAATAGCTAAATTATTTAAAAATATGAAAATATAAAAATTAAATTTACAAACCAACTAAATTATTATAAATATAAAATCTAAATTATTATAAATATTAAAATACAAAAATTAAATCATTACAAATAAATAAATAAATTTGTTACTTTTATAAAAGTTTTGAGATTAAAAATGTTTTTTTTTTAAGAATAAACGCTGAGAAAAAACAATTTTTTCCATTTCTTATATTTATATAATATTTTAATTTTTTTTTAATACAATATTTCTATACATTTAAACAAGAAAGTAATTCATTTATACAATATTTTCTATGCTTTCAATACCTTTGAAGGTCTCCCTTTTGATCTTCCTTTATTCAACCAATCAATTCTTATTTACAAATCCACAAACTTATATCCAAATTTCAATATTTCTCTCTTAAACAGCAACCTGGGCTGCAGCCAATCTTGCCACTGGAACTCTGCAAAAATTAGAGAAAAAATAGCAACTCATTTCATAAATACTCGTTCCGTTCAACATTTAACACGTTATATGACATTGTCGTATTTCATAGGCCGACACAGTTCTTAAACGCTTGTTTTATGCCCGACAATGAACAAAATTTCATCACTTATGAAACGGAAACTTTTTAATGGCTCAAGCCCCCGCTAGTAGATATTGTCTTCTTTGAGGTTTCCCTCAAGGTTTTTAAAACGTGTCTACTAGGGAGAGGTTTCCACACTCTTATAAAAAATGTTTCGTTCCCCTCTCCAACCAATGTGGGATCTCACAATCCAACGTCCTCGTTGGCACTCGCTCTTCTCTCCAATCGATGTGGGATCTCACAATCCAAGCGGTGTGCCAGCGAGGACGCTGGCGCCCGAAGGGAGTGGATTGTGAGATCCCACATCGATTGGAGAGAGGAATGAGTGTCGGCGAGGACGCTCGGCCCCAAAGGGGGTGAATTGTGAGATCCTACATTGGTTGGAGAGGGAAACGAAGCATTCTTTATAAGGATGTGGAAACCTCTCATAGTAGACGCGTTTTAAAAACCTTGAGGGAAAGCTCAAAGAGGACAATATCTACTAATGGTAGGTCAATGTTCAAGTCTCGAAGTTTTGAGAGTGTGCATTTAATTTGTTCGATTTTGCAGGCATGATACACAATCTTAGCTGAATTCGAGCGTTTTTGCAGCTAGATTCCGAGGTTTGTTTTGCAAATATTACCAAGTTTACTAATTACTCGAGTTTAGAGTTCAATTCGATGAAATTTTAAGCTTGAAAGTATAATAATAGCTAACCTGAAAGGAGAACAAGAAACATAGTCAAGTCCAGCCTCTGCAAAGAATGCAACAGATGAAGGCTCTCCACCATGTTCTCCACAGATTCCAACCTGTTTTTAATACTCTCTCATGATGAATCTTCCAAATAGCTTTAAAACAATGGGATGTTATTGGTTTTGAAGGGTAATTTACCTTCAAATTTGGCCTGGCTGCCCTCCCTTTTTCTGTGGCTAGCTTGATCAGCTGCCCAACTCCCTTCTGGTCAAGAACCTGCCGCCAAGCAAATACATATTCAGTTCATTTGTAGGCCTAAGTTTTGTTGAAGAAAAGCATTGAAAATGGCACTGACCTCAAAAGGGTCATTTTGCAGAATTCCTTTGGCTATATAAATAGGAAGAAACTTGCCCACATCATCTCTACTGTATCCGAAAGTCATTTGTGTAAGATCATTGGTTCCAAATGAGAAGAACTCTGCTTCCTTTGCTATCTGTCAGTCAAACAGCAGCATAATCTATTGAGTTTGTTCTTCAATTTTGCTGTTAGACCCTTGTGGTATTTTGTTTAATTTGTTAGTCCCTGTACTCTTTTCATTTTGTATGTGTATCTATTGAATTTCATGTAATAGCTACCGTGTAGTCTCAAGCCCACCACTAGCAGATATTGTCTTCTTTGGGCTTTCTCATTCGGGCTTCCCCTCAAGGTTTTCAAAACGCGTCTGCTAGGGAGAGACATCCACGTCCTTATAAAGAATGCTTCGTTCTTCTCCCCAACCGATATGGGATCTCACAATCCACCCCCTTCGGGGCCCAGCGTCCTCGTTGGCACACCGCACAGTGTCTTGGCTCTAGTACCATTTGTAACCGCTCAAGCTCACTGCTAGTAGATATTGTCCTTTTTGGGCTTTCTCTCACGGTTTTTAAATCGTGTCTTAGTAAGGAGAGGTTTCCACACCCTTATAAAGAATATTGCGTTCTCCTCTCCAACCGATGTGGGATCTCACAATCAACCCCCCTTCAGGCCCACCGTCCTTGCTGGTACACTACCCGATGTCTGGCTCTGATACCATTTGTAACAGCTCAAACCCATTGTGAGTAGATATTGTTCTCTTGGGCTTTTCCTTTCGGACTTCCCCTCAAGGTTTTTAAAACGCGTTTGCTAGGGAGAGCTTTTCACACCCTTATAAAGATTTTTTTTCGTTCTTCTCCCTAACCGATGTGGGATCTCACAATCCACCCCCCTTCGGGGCCAAACGTCCTTGCTGGCACATTGCTCGATGTCTGGTTCTGATACCATTTATTACAACCGAAGCTCACTGCTAGCAGATATTGCCTCTTTGGGATTTCCTTTTCGAGCTTCCCCTCAAGGTTTTTAAAATGCATCTGCTATGGAGAGGTTTCCACACCCTTGTAAAGAATGTTTTGTTCTCCTCCCCAACCGATGTGGGATCTCACAATCTACCCCCCTTCAGGACCTAGTGTCCTCGCTAGCACACTGCCCGGTGTCTGGCTATGATACCATTTGTAACAACCCAAGCCCACCGCTAGCAGATATTGTCCTCTCTGGGCTTTCTCTTTCGAACTTCCTTTCAAAGTTTTTAAAACGCGTCTGCTAGGAAGAGGTTTACACACTCTTATAAAGAATGCTTCGTTCTCCTCACCAACCGATATGGGATCTAAAATGTTAAAACACATTATTGTTAAGGACTATCAGTAAAATACCTCATCTGCAACAAGAGCAGCTCTAGGAATTTCAATCATGGTTCCCATTTTGTAACTTAAGGAGGAACCCATCTCTGAGAACACCTTCTCGGCGACGCCACGAATCGAGGTGACTTGATGTCTAAGTTCCTGCCATGAAAAATGCCATTATTGTACAGAAAAGTTGCATTTCTTCTTCCACTTTAGCTGCCATGTTATGTTTTGATTCCTAAGTACAAGAATCTCGTAAAGCTCAACTAGTTAAGACATACACCCTCGAGAAAGAAAAATGACTTTGTGTGTCCATTATAGCGTTAATGACAGAAAGAAACAGTTCATACTTGTGGTGTTCCAACCAATGGAACCATTATCTCAGGCAGAACTTTGATTCCTTGATTGCTCATTGAGATAGCAGCCTGAAAGATTGCACGAGCTTGCATTTCCGTGAGCTCCGGGTACGAGATCCCGAGCCTACGTGTTCAGAGACAATCAGAAACCATTTGAAAAAAGTTGGCAATGGCAATGGCATAGTTATATCATACCTGCAACCGCGAAAACCGAGCATTGGGTTAACTTCTGAGAGTTTCTCAATTCTAGAGAACACTTCATCTTCACTCATTCCAGTCTCTGCAGTTAGTCCTTTGACAATCTCTTCCAGGTCGCCTTCAGGAAGGAACTCATGGAGTGGAGGGTCCAACAGTCTAATGGTCACTGGAAGACCTGAAAGTGTACAGCAAAGTAAACATCAACTACACATATGGAACTATTTATAACAAGTCAAGGAGCTACAAAATAGTAGGCTGAATTTTAATGCATTGAGGGAAGCCCGAAAGAGAGAGTTCAAAGAGAACAATATCTACTAGCGGTGGACTTGATGTGCCAGTAACGACGTTGGGCCCTGAACAGGGGTGGTTCGGGGTCCCACTTCGATTGGAGAAGGGAACGAGAGCTAGCGAAGACACTGGGCCCGGAAGGAGGATGGATTGTGAGATCCCACGTCGGTTGGGGAGGAGAACGAAACATTCTTTACAAGGGTATGGAAACCTCTCCCTAGTAAACACATTTTAAAAACCTTGAGGGGAAGCCCGAAAGGGAAAACCCAAAGAGGACAATATCGGTTAGCAGTGGGCTTGGGCTGTTACAAATGGTATCAGAGCCAAACATCGGGCGGTGTGCCAGCGAGGACGCTAGGCCCTAAAGGGGGGTGGATTGTGAGATCCCACATCGGTTGGGGAGGAGAAGAACGAAACATTCTTTACAATGTGAAAACCTCTCCCTAGCAAACGCGTTTTAAAAACCTTGAGGGGAAGCTCGAAAAGGAAAGCTCAAAGAAGACAATATTTGTTAGCAGTGAGCTTAGGCTATTACAAATGGTATCAGAGCCAGACATCGGACGGTGTGCCAACGAGGACGCTAGGCCCCGAAGAGGGATGGATTGTGAGATCCCACATCAGTTGGGGAGGAGAACGAAGCATTCTTTTCAAGGGTTTGGAAACCTCTCCCTAGTAGACGCATTGTAACAACCTTGAAGGGAAGCCCAAAAGGGAAAGCCCAAAGAGGACAATATCTACTAGCAGTGAGCTTGAGCTGTTACAAATGGTACTAGAGCCAAGACACCGTGCGGTGTGCCAACGAGGACGCTGGGCCCCCGAAGGGGGTGGATTGTGAGATCCCATATCGGTTGGGGAGAAGAACGAAGCATTCTTTATAAGGACGTGGAAGTCTTTCCCTAGCAGACGCGTTTTAAAAACCTTGAGAGGAAGCCCGAAAGGGAAAACCCAAAGAGGACAATATCTGCTAGCGGTGGGCTTGGGCTGTTACTGCCATCTTACTCCAAGGATTCAAAATAAAATTCTTGAAAGAGAGAGGAAGTACCATCCATCGCCCGAAAAATTCCCTCGAAGTCGGATCTTTGATACGGTAGTAATAAGTCCAAAGCCGCCTTTCTTTGTTCAGCTGTAACTGCCATTATCATCTTCCTCACAGCTCTGATCCTCTCATCTGATGCAAAGAACTGAAATATCCAAATATGATTATGATGAACAGGTAACAATCCTGATGCCACTATGATTATGATGAACAGGTGAATTACCATATGCTCTGTCCTGCACAAGCCAATTCCTTGGGCACCATTATTTCGAGCTGTAAGAGCATCTTCAGGAGTGTCAGCATTGGCCATAACCTTCAAGGGCATTCAATCACCAATGAATCAATAGAGTGATCAAAGATTTAGCTGGAAAAAACAAAACACATAGAGTATTGAGCACCTTGAGACGTCTTATTTGATCAGCCCAAGACATGAAGGTCTCCAGATCCCCACTTAAAGCTGGGGGGGAGAGTGGCTGCTTGTCCAATATCACTTCACCTGTAGAGCCATTAAGGGATATCCAGTCACCTTCATTGATTACCAAATCTCCAATGACAAGAACCTGCATAGGTTATGAAGTAATCTTCACAATCCACTTCATTCTTTTGTTGTTTTATGCATCACCTCTAAGAAGAAGAATAAAAGCTACACAACTGACCTTCTCATGGTCGTTTACTCTGATATCTGAGCAACCGGAAACACAGCACTTTCCCCATCCACGAGCGACGACAGCGGCATGAGAAGTCATTCCACCTCTGGCTGTCAAAATACCAGTAGCTGCATGCATACCACCAACATCCTCTGGGCTGGTCTCTGTCCTTACCTTTACAAGTCACAGCCATGATAGAGTTCAGAGTGTTATTCTCGTGATTACTAGTAGTTGGGTGTTCATTTTCTTACAATTTACAACTTCGTTCCGTGAGATCCTATATTGGTTGGGGAGGAGAATGAACCATTTTTTTATAAGGGTGTGGAAACCTCTTTCTAGCAGACACGTTTTGAAAACCTTGAGGAGAAGCTCAAAAGAGAAAGCTCAAAGAGGACAATATCTACTAGCGGTGGGCTTGGGCCGTTACAAATGGTATCAGAGCTAGTCACCAGGCGGTGTGCCAGCGAGGACAGTGAAGCCCAAAGGGGGTGGACACCGGGCAGTGTGCCAGCGAGGATAGTGAGCGCCAAAGGGGGTGGACACTGGATAGTGTGCCAACAAGGACGGTGAGCCCCAAAGGGGGTGGACACCGGGCGGTATGCCAGCAAGGACGCTAGGCTGCGAAAGGGGGAGGATTGTGAGATCCTACACCAGTTGGGGAGGAGAACGAAGTCATTCTTTATAAGAGTGTGGAAACCTCTCCCTAGTAGACGCGTTTTAAAAACCTTGAGGGGAAGCCCAGAAGGGAAAGCTCAAAGAGGACAATATCTACTAGCGGTGGGCTTGGGCCATTACAAATGATATCAAAGCTAGTCACCAGGCGGTGTGCCAGCGAGGACAGTGAAGCCCGAAGGGGGTGGACACCGAGCAGTGTGCCATCGAGGATAGTGAGCGCCAAAGGGGGGTGGACACCGGATAGTATGCCAACAAGGACGGCGAGCCCCGAAGGGGGTGGACACCGGGCAGTGTGCCAGTGAGGACGCTGGGCCGTGAAGGGGGGTGGATTGTGAGATCCTACACCGGTTGGGGAGGAGAACGAAGTCATTCTTTATAAGGGTGTGGAAACCTCTCCCTAGCATACGCATTTTAAAAACCTTGAGGGGAAGCTCGAAAGAGAAAGCTCAAAGAGGACAATATCTACTAGCGGTGGGCTTGGCGTTACAAATGGTATCAAAGCTAGACACCGGACGGTGTGCTAACGAGGACAGTGAGTCCCGAAGGGAGGTGAACACTGAACGGTGAGCCCTGAAGGGGGTGGACACTAGGCGGTGTGAGATCCCACATCGGTTGAGGAGGAAAATGAAAGCATTGTTTATAAGGGTATGGAAACCTCTTCCTAACAGACCGTTTTAAAAAACTTGTGGGGAAGTCCGAAAAGAAAAGGCCAAAGAGGACAATATCTGCTAGCAATGGGCTTGAGCCGTTACAAAGTCTAAAAGATTGATGAAAACTAGACAATAACGAATGATGCTGTCAAAATGACCTGAATCTTTGTCAAAGCATATGAACAGTGCCACTTAGTAACATGAATGTACAAGTAAAAAGGGACATAGACATACCAAGATGACACTCTTTCCCTGAGCATGCCAGGCTTCAGCGTCGTCAGCACTGAATACTATCTGCCCCACTGCCGCACCAGGAGATGCAGGCAAGCCTGTTGCAACTACTTGGTCTTTGTAAGCAGAGGGATCTTCAAACTGAGCCAACAGAAACAAATAGATATGTAAAGATGTAAGGATAAAGAACAATTTCTGGCTTTGTTAAATGAAAGGATAAAGAAAACCATGCCTGAGGGTGAAGGAGTTGGTCAAGATGTTGTGGCTCAACCATCTTAATAGCAGTTCGAGTGTCGACAAGTCCTTCATTCACCAAATCTACAGCTATCTTCACAGCACCTTTACCTGTTCGTTTTCCAGAACGACATTGCAACATCCACAGCCTGTTTTCTTGGACTGTGAACTCAATGTCCTGAAAGTTTTCAAGACATTCTAGCTTAGTCACCAGATTAGTTCATTGCTATCAAAATGCATTTGTGGTTAGTAGCTCAATACCATCATGTCTTTGTAATGTCGCTCTAAAATTTCACAGTTCTCAACCAGCTCTTTGTATGCTTCTGGCATGCAAGCTTTCATGGTGTCCAAGTCCTCAGGCGTCCTAATCCCGGCAACTACATCCTCACCCTGATTAAGAAAAGAAGAGGAAACTTATTCTCTTTTCTAAGATATAAGAGATGATTGATTCAAAAGAGGCAAAACAAAAACACCCTAGCGGGAAAAGGAACAAGAAGACCCTTCCCCAACCAAATTAAGACGGTGGAGTATGTAACAGCCCAAGTCCACCGTTAGCAAATATTATCCGCTTTGGCCTGTTACATGTCGCCGTCGGCCTCACGATTTTAAAACGCGTCTGTTAGGGAGAGGTTTCCACACCCTTATAAAGAGTGCTTTGTTCCCCTCTTCAACCGATGTGGGATCTCACAATCCACCCCCTTCGGAGCCCAGCATCCTCGCTAGCACTCGTCCCTTCTACAATAGATGTGGAACTCCCCAATCCACCCCCCGTCAGGGCCCAGCGTCCTTGCTAGCTCACCTCCTCGTGTCCACCCCACTTCGAGACCCAGCGTCCTTGTTGGCTCACCTCCTCGTGTCCACACCCCTTCGGGGTTTAGCCTCCTGGATGGCACATCGCCCAGTGTCTGGCTCTGATACCATTTGTAACAGCCCAAGTCCTCCGCTAACAGACATTATCCCCTTTGGCTCGTTACATATCGCCGTCAGCCTCACGGTTTTAAAACGCATCTGCTAAGGAGAGGTTTCCACACCCTTATAAAGAGTGCTTTGTTCCCTTCTCCAACCGATGTGGGATCTCACAAAGTAACTATAACAAAACTTGTGTTATTGAGGCTGCAGATATAAGAGTCAGTTTGGATCGACTTTCTAAGTGTTTTAAAACATTTTTTTATACGTTTTGAGAGTCAATCCGCCATAAGATTGTGCCTGAAAGTACAGAATCTTGACAGTTTCTATACACAAAAAGGAGTGATAGGACATAGAACAAAGATTAAGGTGATGAATGTAACCTGAGCATTGATGAGGAACTCTCCATACAGCTTCTTTTCACCAGTACTAGGATTTCTAGTGAACAATACTCCTGTCCCAGAAGTATGTCCCATGTTTCCAAACACCATGGCTTGAATGTTCACAGCAGTTCCCTTCAACCCTGTAATTTGATTGATGCTTCTGTATTTGTTGGCCCTTGGGCTATCCCATGAATCAAAAACTGCTTTCACAGCTAACTGCAGCTGCTGTTTTGGGTCTGCAAATTGATAAAAGTGTTGATGGCAAAGGCAGAAAGTCTCTCTCATTTGTTATGTTCATAAAGAACTATAATGAGAGTACCTGAAGGAAACTTTTCACCCTTAGCTTCAATGTAAGCATCCTTGTACTGTTCCACAAGCTCCTTAAGATCAGAGGCGGTCAGGTCGGTATCGAGTGCCTTTCCCTTTTCGATTTTCAACTGTTCCAACTTCTCCTCAAACAAAGAATGGGAAATGCCCATCACCTTCAAATGGATCAAAAATATGTTCAGTTGGTTTCATACACATCATCCAATTATTGGAAAAGATCTGGAAACAACTGGATGAACTACTTACAACATCTCCAAACATGTCTAGGAAGCGCCTATACGAGTCGTATGCGAAACGCTCTCCACTTTTTACAGCCAATCCAGCAACCACTTCGTCGTTTAATCCAAGGTTGAGGACAGTATCCATCATTCCAGGCATTGAGATCTAGACATCAACAGAAGAGATGTTAGTATGATGATTTTGATTCATATAGAAGGAAGAAACTACCATTTGCATATCTTAGATCATTTTCTACAAGTGGAACGTTTGCTCAAGATCACCATGTTTATCCTATCAAAAAATAAACTTCCCCATATTTAAATTTGCATGATGAGTGTAGAACACTATCACTGTTAACAGTCCAAGTCCATCACTAGCTGATATTATCTTATCTGGGCTTTCACTTTTGCGCTTCCCCTCAAAGTTTTTATAACGCATCTGCTAGGGAGAGGTTTCCACACCTTTATAAAGAATGCTTCATTCTTTTCTTCAACCAATGTGGGATCTCACATCGATCAGAGAAGGGAACGAGTGTCAGTAAGGACGCTGGGCCTCGAAGGGGTGGATTGTGAGATCCCACATCGGTTGGGGAGGAGAACGAAGCATTTTTTACAAGGATATGAAAACCTCTCCCTAACAAACGTGTTTTAAAAACCTTGAGGGAAAGCTTGAAAGAGAAACAATACTTGTTAGTGGTGGGCTGGGGCTGTTACAATCATAGTCCAACATCCCCACCGTTAGTTTTGCATGTGTGGTGCCATTTACATCAAGTGAAATGAACAATGACAATGGTCTAGTAGTTGAGATTTGTAACAGACAGCTAAAATGTAGATGGAAAGAGGAAGAACACTTACAGCAGCACCCGACCGAACCGAGAGAAGGAGAGGCGTCGAAGGATCACCAAGAACAGCTCCCATGTCCTTTTCAACGATTTCCAAGCCTTCCAGTATCTCTTCCCACAAGCCATCTGGCAATCTATTTCCATTTTTCTGGTACTCTTGGCATGCTTCAGTTGAGATGGTGAGTCCAGGCGGAACGGACAACCCGATGCTCGCCATCTCTGCAAGGTTAGCTCCCTTCCCTCCCAACTGTAGCACAACAGTATGCTATGAGTCCAATGGTTGTAAAAATGCTCAAGCATATGATTTCAAAGATTTCTAACCAGTTTCTGATGGAAAAGTGATCCAAAAACTTGAAGAAAAACTTACCAAGGACTTCATGCTCTTGTTACCCTCACTCCTCCCTTTTCCAAAAGTGAATACCCTCTGTTCAAACAAGACATTGAATCAAAACCAGCTAAATTGCACATTCTAAGAAGAACATGCATCTTACAAGCCAAGTATTACAAGGGCATGTATAGCATAGCAACCTTTTTGGTAGTAGGTATTACGGGGCTAAGAACGGCATCGGCTCTCGAACCGTGACGATTAGGAGGCTCATGTCTCTCTGGCTTTGGACTACTGATATGCAAATCTTGGCAGCAAATACCTTTACTTCTACTACCACCCCTGTTTCCCCTCAAAGATGAATGTTTTTCTTTGAGAAGATGGGTGTGACCCAAATGGTACTTTCCCCTCCTCAACAATCCTTGATCACAATCTGCTATAGTTTGCAGCAGTGATCCATGCATTAAGGAGGACATTCTTCCCTTTCCAATCAGCACTGCATAAAACCACTAAAACAATGAACCTGGAGCCAGTTTTAGAATCAAAACCCCCACATGTTCTATTTGGGTCACAAGTTATGAACTCAATGATATCTAGAACATTAAGAACAATACATGGTGGGCTATAACACAGCAAAGAAGATACTCTAAAGCAATAGAATCATGTTAGCCCATGAACAAAGAGAAGAAGAAGAAGCTAAACCTTCAATATCCAATGTTTTTGAAGCTTTCTGAAATGAATGTGAATCTTGTGATGATCAAAGTGCAAAAATGGGCGTAAGAGCCTTCTTTCTTCTTCTTTCTTCTTTCTTCTCTGTTCCTTCTTGGAGCCCATATATTCATAATGCTATGAGTAGCGACGTCAGTGGATGAAATTAAATTACTGCTCAGAAAAGTCCCATTTTGCAAACAAAATTTTGACCTTTATTTGTCCATACGAACAATCATGTGAATTTCCCAAAATGCCCCCTCCACGTGGACCAGAAGTAGTCTATCCAATCAAGTCAAGACACGTGGTTAGAGCTCGGTTTGGAACGGACCCTTTTGAGACCATCCTTGTTTGATTACCGTGGCACACATATCAACAATTCCATTTTTTTTCTTGGAAGTTCTTCACGAAGTGGGAAGTAATTCAATGATTTGGTGAGGGTAATTCTGTCATTTAACGTTGATATTTCTGGTGAGAGGTCACCGGGGGGAAAATGTAACCGGTGGGACCGGTTCCCATACTGTCGGAAGGATGGAACGTCGGAGTCATAGGATTGGGACACGTGGCAGTGTCATGGACACAAGGAGAGAAGACTAATCCTCCACTCCTCCTCTATCTTATCTTCCTCTCCACACATAACAAAGTGATGTAATAATTAAGTGCGAAAATTAAATAGATTAATAAAAATCATTTGCTCTTTGATTGATTCTATCGCTAAATTATTAGCAAACTGGAAAAAATAAAATATGTGGACCTTAAAAATAAAATCTTTTAGTCGATAAAATATCTTTAAATTAGTTAAATTACATTTAGATTAATATTTTAATTACTAAATTATATATTATACTTAATTTTATTATTTTAATTTAATAGCCTGATAATCCTTCATGAAAAATTGTACATGTAATCTCCCAAAAAAAAATATTAAAATACAAGTTCAATATTTAAAATTTGAAGTTTAATCATTAAAATTGAGTTAATTTTACATCCATTTATGAAAAAAAAAAATATATATCTTTTTAATAGAAATTAGTTTATTATTCACTAAAATCTTATATTTCTTTCCTTTAAGAAAATAAAATTTTTAATTCATTACGTCAATTAATTTATCTTCTTTTTAAAATATTTATTATGCATCCATTATAGTTATACAAAAATGTTATAAAAAATCTTGAACTTAATAAGGTTGACTAAATTCTCTTCTCCGATATTTGAGAATCACAGTCAATACCTCGACCCAGCTAACGCATGAAACACTCCGCCTGAGGAGTACGGTCGCAAATAAGCACAAGCTTTTAGACTGCAGCGAAAGCGAGCCAACAACTAGAGGATCAAAAAGGTAAGTCGGTCGAATGAAGGAGAGCCAAGCCAGAGTCTCAATAATCAGACTACGACAGTCAAGATTTTCCAAGCTATAAAAAATCTACAATGGTACTAATGATATCAAAAACGGTATAAAAAGTCTACGATGACGCTCTTCATTAGCTACCGTATCCATTATTTCTCGTAAGTGCATTTTGAAAGTAAGAAATGGGAAAATATTGAATGATTGGAAATAATACCTTAGGCTTATTTTAAAAAATCATATATAAAAAAGAGCCAGTAAGTGCATACTTTAATTATGAATTAAAGTGAGCCCAGGCTTATTTTATTTTTTTATTCGCTCAACAGCCAAAATGTGAGAGGTGTAAGTAAAATGGATTTAATCAGGAGTTATTAAGTGTTGCTCATATAACCAGAGAACATGCTCAAGGAAGGTGGATTGGATCAGATCACAAGAACAAGCAAACATGGATTTAATCTCAACTAGTAAGTTGAGTTCAAACAGAACACAAAAAAGCTATAATCATAAGCCACACCCACGAGGAAGTAATGAATTTAAACCAAATCAAGAACACCTCATGCATGAATATATTCATCCTTCGAGAAGGACGAGTTCCTCGATCATCCACCAATCAAACCTATTCCACAACTATTCTCGTAGTTTATATGGTTGAATTTAAAGATGTCTATTTAATTTGTAGGATATGGAATCCTCGTTTAAACACACACAGTGAAGAAAAAGTTGAAAAAGATCTCTTCCTGTTAGTTAGCGGGACAGAGAGTAGAGACTACGTTACACCTCCGTCCTAATCCTCAGGAAAACAAATTGTTAAGAATGATGCTCTGATACCAATAGAAGCTAGTCGGACTATTGCGATAGTAGTGGTAATGCTAGGCTCACAGACTTGCGACTTGCGGTGATGTATGGACTAGTCGAGGACTATAATTTGTGACTTGAGGACTAGTAGTGGTTGCTTAAGGTTTGAAAGCAATGACAATGGTTTGGAAGCAATTGAAAGCAGGAAGTTGTAATTGAGTTGGTATGACTTTAGACTCTGATACCATATTAAGAATGAGAAATAGAAGTGAGATCGAAAGTGCAACAAACATAGGTGAGACTTTAGATCCCACCGGGACTTTTGATCCCACCTACGTTTGTTGCACTCTCGATCCTACTTCTATTTCTCATTCTTAACACAAATGTAAAGCTTCATAAGAATAGAAAATAAAATAGGAAGCGGAGACAGGAGCAATCAAGCCTTAGGTCCCAGCCTCGGGATGAATTGTAGTCCAAACCCTACCTTATGGGATTAGATTTCCAAACCCGACCCAAACCATGGGTTGACAACCAGAGAGGCTAGACATGAGTTTGGGTTTAGACCCCAACCCAAAACATCCCCTAAATCCTAAAGGTGAAAGATACATGTTTTTAGTTAATAAACTTTGTATTGCTAGCACCCTAATATTTATTTTGATGGAAACATTAATCAAAGTAACATTAATAAATCCATTTTATAAGCATATACTAAAAAAAACTAGAGCCAAAGAAGATCATAACTGTCCAAATAATACATTTTCTTACAGTTTTTATTACTTTTTGTAACCCCCAAAAGGGGAGAGAGGGAAGAAAGAAAGGGCAGCTGAAACCTGAAATAGAAGACTTATCGCATCGTCCTACTTTATGGATGCCAAAATTCTTAGACGACCAAAGTTTGGGATAAAGAAAGAGTACCTTGTTGTTCGACAGTTGTAGAGGGATGTAAGGTAAGCCATTGATAATAACACCAACGTAGCAAGCTAATTTTGATATTCCACAACACATTCCTATCAAGGGGAATTTAGATGCATTATTCCATTTCATAGGAGTCCCAGAACATCATTAAAAAACACTCAACATACCATGAAAACCGATTACGAGCGAACATAACGAACTGGAATACGCCGCTGTATTGGGCTCCTACAAGAAGGACAATCTTTCATACCCTGTTTTTCATGTAGTTCATTGCAGGTTGTGCACACCACCTGATGGGCGCATGGAAGAAAAACTACTGACATCTCCTCTGAAAGGCACATCACACACTCCCGTTCCCGCTTCACACCCCCAGTTCCAGAGTACTCGTACAGATCCTTCATCGATTCCAAGGCATTCGGGGTCGAAGACTCTTTGTGATCTGTGCTATGTCTGGTATCTGTAAGTCTACTGGCATAACTTCCGTCAATGCCTCTCTTAAGAGCTGCAATTCTTGAAGAATCAGTCTTAAGTCTCAACGCATAGATTTCTTTTTCAAGCTTTTGGATATCGTCTTTGTATTTTAAAAGATTGTTTTCTGCTTTCAATTTAATTGAATCCTCCTTTGCTTTCACTGAATCTTCGATTTGTTCTCTCTCCTTTCTCAATGAAGCAGCCTTCATGAGCAGCTCATCTTTTGCTCTCTCCTCCAACTTCCACCGACCCTGAGATACGTTCCTTGTCAATGAGAAAGAGCCCACAAGTTGCCACGTAATTAATAGAACTAAAAAAAAACAGCACAAATAAAGTACTAAGCATACTTAAGCCTACCATCAACTAGGAACACAACCACAAAACGCAAAGGAAGTATGTTCAAGATAAAAATACGGCAATTATTTTTCGTTCTAAATATATTATGCTCAAATCTTCAAAATTTTCAAAATGTGTAGGAGAAGCAAATGCATTCTAAGACCAAGCAAGAAAATACAATATGAGAATTGAAATCAAATATCAAGGAAAAAGAAAAAAAAAATAAACAAATGAGGTAATCTTAATAAGAATGAGATGCAACACCCACCTTTGTAAGAAAAAAATCCAAAGATAACAATTTAAACCTTCTTGTAACTTCTCCATCGAATATGAATCTCGTAAACAACATACGTATTGCACAACAACTAAAGAATTGGCTAAACAAATAGCTTCAACAAGAAAAAAAGGAGAACGCGCTTGAATATTTTAAACAGGGAGAAAACACCAACTAGTAATCTGCAAACATATCAGGAACTAGAAATGTGCAAATGATCCATGCAGATTAGGGTCTAAGATCAGTTGAAAACCCTAGGAAAGATGAAGTGGAATACACATTGTTCAAAAAAAAAAAAAAAAAAAAAGTTGATAACACCCCAACCATGAACTCCTTTTCCTAGGGTAGTGTTATTGCCTTTTGGACAATCTACAGGTAAAAGCATAATTTAGTCTCATAATTATTCCTGGGAAGTGATAAAATCTTGATCTACCACCCAATAAACTGTTGCGAGTTGCAAAATTAATAATTAAGGCAGTAAAGACAGTAGCTAAAACTCATAAGAACTACGGATAACTAGTTAAAACATACCTCAAGTTGCTCCCGCAGATCCCTGGCATGCTCAAGTTCCTGTATTAGTTGTTTCAATTTCCGCTTTTCGGCTGTGAGTTCTTCCTGAAACAACATTTTCTGCTTCTCCCAAGATTGAACTTTCATCAGTGTTTTCTTTTCCCTCTTAGAAACCTCGTGATAATTAGCAGCTGATTCTGCAGCACGTAATTTTGCAACCTCCATCTCCTGCCGTAGTGCAGCATTCTCCATCTCAAGCCTCCTAACAGCAGAGTTAGCAAGTTCAACCTGACCACTAGCCTTGCACAATGCATGTTCCATCTCAGAAAGTTTCTTCATGGTATTTTCTTCCAGAGTTTGCTTCTCCTTTTTCAGCCGTTCAACTTCATCCTTTTCTTGTTTCAAAGTCTTGAGTTCAGCCTTGTCCTTACTTAGCCTCCTTGCAGCCTGCATGACCTTTTGATTTGCCCACTCCGTCCACTCTTGCAGCTGACTTTGTAATTCCCGAGCCCTTGGTACTAGCTTCAAAACCATCTCATCCTTCTTATCCTTCGGAAACCACTGTCCAAGGGACTTGTCATAAGGTCTCTCAACAAAACTATTAGTAGAAGACTCAGCGTTGCAGCTGATAGGCACTGAGGGCTGATTGCTTTTAGTGGGCAAAGAAAGAGAAAGATCAATATCAGTTGTTGGTAGCCCAGAAGTATTATCTGCAGGTAATGCAGGGGGTGAACTAGGACTGGGCATTGGAGATACATTGGTCTTAGAAAAAGGAGAAACGGTGTTAATGTTTTCCAAGTTAAATGATGGAGAGGAAGAAGGAATGTCGATGGTGGAAACATTACCGTTCCCATTGTCTTGGGGCACATCAATTCCCATGGCTTTGCTTATTTTCAGCGAAGCGTTCTTAAAGTTAACTGAAGCGGAGCCTGAAACAGATTTTAGTTTCTTATCCAACGTTAAACCCCCCAAACCAGTCAGCTTTCCAGCTCTTGATGAGCTCTTAGTTCCATGTGTTCGAAAGTTTTTATCCACATGAAGTGCCTTCTGTCGTAGCATGTATTCTCTCTTAGATATATTAGAATGACCCTTTCTACTGCTCCCAACTTTTTCTTCGGACACAGAAGTTTGAGGCTTTCCAGCCACACTATATGATTCCTCAGCCGCAGCAGAGGTCGAATTTTGCAATTCTTTATCTGATAATGGTCCACTTGAAAATAATGGGTCCTTTGGTTTTGCAATACTAGGAACTCCTAGAGTGGCTGGTCCATCAGATTGAGAAGCATGAGCACAGCTGATTGGAGAAATTGGCTTAACAGGCTTAGGTAGATTCATCTCAGAGCCTTTAGCCTCTGGTTTTAACTGTGGGATAGAGTCACACGAGCTCTCGTTCGAAGTCCCATCACAGACAAGTGCATCAAATGGGTCAATATCCACTGCACATGCTAGAGATACATTCATGTCACTAATCAATAACCACCACATTGCATCGCCAGTGCTGAAGAAAGGCTTAACCTCTCGTAGAACACAAACTAATTCGGCTAAAATATATTTTTCTAGTTGCTGTAAATCTTCAAAATAGTGTTCCCCTGAATGATCAATTTCTTGGTCACTTTTAAGGAAAGCTAAGGTGTTATCCACTATATTTGATAGTGTATCCTTACAACCAAAACAAATGCCGGACCTCGATACAGCTTTTATCGAAACCTCTTCAGTGTATCCAGAAGCAATGATTTTCTTGATTGCACTCTTGAATATTGTGTCCAAATTATTTAAAATTAGTTCTTCGAGCTGAGCTTCTGTAAGGTCACTCCAATCAACATCTTGGAACTCATCAACTTCTGATTCCCCACTTGGCCAGTTTAGCCCAACGTCAGAAGAGCTTCCATTGGACAATCCAAGATCAAGTTTCAATCCAGCAGAAAATTCTGGACCAATGCTACAAAGGTCACACGCATTGGTTTGCCCCAAACTTGAACTATTCTCAAATTTCTCGGCTGAAAACTCATAACTCGAGCATTCATCTTGAGATGACGAGGCGATCTTACTCAGATCACCTAAAGGTGGATCTGCTCTGTACTTCCTCTTATTCCTACTCCCTTTTTCCTGGGCAGTCATCGAGGAAGGCCCGTGATTGATAGTGCTAGAACAACTCGGCTTAACGACCATTGATGCCATTTTCCACTGCATAAGACAACATATATGAGTACCTTAATCTAGTTATCTTTGTTCTTTTCTCTTGTGTAGATATATATTATACACTTAGAAGTAAAAATACCAAACGTCTTTCGTAGCTCAATGCAGTTGGAAAACCATGAATATCCAATTTATGTAAACCAAAAGAAAGATAAAGAAAGAGGAAAGCAGAACTATAATCGCAAGAATGAATCGTATACAGCTCAAAATCTGGCAGCTGATGATACCAAGAAGACAAAGAACTAAAGAATCCAGTTCTCGAGTATTCGTCCAAGAAGGAGCTAAAACGCATACCTCGAATCTCAGTACTAAAATCGATGATAATCAAAGTCTGCGTCCACCGGAAAGAAAGAAGAAGAAGAAGAAGAGAGAAACAAATCAGTCACAGAAACAAGCAAGTACCTAGAGTACAAACTGAAGAAGAGAATCTACACACGTCTCAAAACGTTAAACCCGTGGAACACAAACAAAAACCACAATCATCTAACTCCAATTTCAGCAAGAATTAAACACCAAAACCAACCTCGTAGATCCAAGGAACAAAAACTTTATCAACAATTTGGTGGAAACTGCTACAAGAACACAAGAAGATCCCTCTCTCCCCCGAACAGAAACTCGATAATTGAATGTCGGATAGAGAACAGCTGAACGATCGGCAGAAACAACCGGCCGATTGAAACGGATGATTTGCAAGAACGAAGGAAACACAGAATCAGAAAAACATCGGTGAATCAGAAAGAGAAATCCGTATAATAGCTTTTCTTTTTTTTTTCTTTTTTCTATATTTTTTTTTTCTTTTTTATTTGTTTCCTCTTTTTGTTCCTTATTTTCTTGCTATAGCTTAGAGCATATGTCGTCTCTGGCTTCATTGTTGTATTGTTTTCTTACTCTTTTGTTAACCATATTAACTAACCATGGTTAGTTGAATGGGCTCCTCTAATTTACCATGGTTAGGATGACTACCTTCTACCCTCTCTAATTTTATCATATTTTTTTTACTTTGTGGGATTTTTTTATTTTAAACAAAAATAAATAAATAAATATTACCTCTTGTTTAGAAAATATCTTTATTATTTCCAATTTTGTAATATTGTAATAAAAATTTTGGGAAAAAATTAAACTATTTCCAATTTTGTAATATTGTAATAAAAAATTTGGGAAAAAATTAAACTTTGAAACGAGCATAGGAGTGTTGGAATCTTAAGTTTTATCCTAATAATCTCGACACTTAGTTTCGTCTTTCAATTTTCATCGAACATTCTAAAATAACATTTGACCATCATTAACCACTGTAATTTGACGTTCTCTCCCTTGGTTCATCGATCTGATAGCCTTAGGTCAATTCTTGTCGTCCTATTCCGTCTTAGCCCAGCGACTCTCTAGGGTTCATCGAGCGACTCTCTCCCCTTGGTTCATCGATCTGATAGCCGTAGGTCATTCTTGTCGTCCTATTCCAAACCCTGAGCCCAACACTAAGCCCAGTCTAATGCGACTCTCTCCCCTTGATTCATCGATCTGATAGCCTTAGTTCAATTTTTTTCGTCCTATTCTGTCTTATTCCAACTCCCCTTGATTCATCGATCTGATAGCCTTAGTTCAATTTTTTTCGTCCTATTCTGTCTTATTCTGATAGCCTTAGTTCAATTTTTTTCCGTCCTATTCTGTCTTATTCCAAACCCTCACTATTGTAAAAAATTATGTATATTTTAGAAAATATAATAAGTTGGATAATGATAACCGTTCAAAATATAAATGAATTTTGTAATTAAAAATAAATAAATTTGGTAGGTTGTTGGTTTTTTTTTTCTTATATAATAATTTGAATATTTATGGGAAGAAAATAAATTTGGTAGGTTGTTGGTTTTTTTTTTTTTTCTTATATAATAATTTGAATATTTATGGGAAGAAATTAATGATTATCATTGAAATATATGTACTATCTTATTGGAGACGATATATTTATTTTAATAAAATATAAAAATTTTAAAATATAAGTATAAACTAAAACTTATTTATACTATTAAAATTAAATATTACCTCTTATTTAGAAAATTAATTTTTTTTTTCAAAATAATTAACATATCATTTTTTTATTATTATTATAGTAAGCATAATAAAAAAATCGGCATGCAATATAATATATATGATATAAAATAAAGTCAAACACATTTGGATGTCATTATTTAGGTAACTTTATTCACTTTATTTCCGTCTTTAAATATTTGTACATAGGTTACATTTAATAACAAAAAAATTTGACTAAAAATTTACGTAGAGAAAATGAAAATTACTGTAAAGATGTTATAAAAAAAGATAAAGGGTTATCAAACGAGACCTTAGCAATCAACATTGATCGGTAAAGACGTTATAAAAAAAGATAAAGGGTTATCAAACGAGACCTTAGCAATCAACATTGATCGATAAGTTTAATAGTAATGAGAAACTAACATAACACCCTATTAAATTTGAACGTAATACTCGACGTCATGAAATTTCATGCACGGTCGCTTTATTACTAGATAATTCACATAAGAAAGATGAAAATGAAAAAAAATAAATGGTTATGAGACGAGACCTTCAAACATTAATTAATTGATAATTTTTAGGGGCATCAATAAGCCAAAAGGCAATGAAGTAAATGGGCGCCAATGACTAAGCCAAAAGGCAATGAAGTGAATGCTATTTAATATCTAACTCCTAAGTTCAATGCACCTTGGGAGCTATTTTGGCAACATAGTCCTCAGTTTATGGTAACATAGTCCTCAGTTTATTAGCTATACACAAAGTCAACTTTTTTATATTTCATAAATGTAAACCTAGCTTATGAAAGAATTTTCTATCACATGACTGACACGTGCTGCCAAGGAAGTACTCTTATTTCAGAGGATGAAATAGTGTTATAAAAGCCTAAGCTCACCGCTAGGCCCTAATAGATATTGTCCTTTTTGGCCCAACACTCGGTGTCTGGCTCTGATACCAATATAATAAGACACCGAGCGGTACACTAGCAAGGACGTTGGGCCTCCAAGGAGGTAGATTATGAGATTGCCATCGGTTGGAGAGAACGAAACATTCCTTATAAGGGTGTGGAAACCTCTCCCTAACAGACGCGTTTTGAAACCATGAGGCTAACGACAATATGTAACGCACTAAAACAGACAAAATTTGCTGAACTGTTATAGGTTTGACTTCAATTCCATACAGAAAAATCCCAAAAACTGAAGAACACAAGGCAAGTAGGTGGCATTCAGAAAAGACAAGGCAGCTATTGAACTAAGTTGTTAGAGTATTGCCAGGCTGCCTTAAATGTTAGGGACGATGTAAAAAAGAAATTGGGAGAGGATACCAGAAACTAAAGATGAGAGAGATACCATTTCTGGTTAGAGAAAATGAAGAAACATTAACGATGAATAAGAGTGTTTGGAACCAGATTGGATCAGTCCATAAGTTATCGAGCGTACCCAAATGGGGGCGAAGAGTAGCTTGATGGCGGTGAGAACACCGATTGAAACGCTATGACTAACTAAGGTCTGCATAAGTTTATGTGCAAAAAAATCTTGGGAGCATACAAGAAAAACTATCATCAACTTAGTGTAAGGTGACTCGAGAGGAAATAAGTCAACAATTGAAACAACTCTGACGATAGAAAGAAACATTGCAATATCAGCCATCTTTCAAGGGGACGCTCTCTCCCACAATTCATAAACTACGGACAGACTTTTCATAACTACATTAACATCTACACTACCTATGTAACAGTCCAAGCCCACCGTTAGTAGATATTGTCCTCTTTAGGCTTTCCCTTTTAGGCTTCCCCTCAAGGTTTTTAAAACGCGTCTGCTAGGGAGAGGTTTCCATACCCTTATAAAGAATGTTTCGTTCCCCCCTCTCCAACCGATGTGGGATCTCACAGCCTAACTCACTACGGGTTTTGAACTAAGCATGAGTGACAAGTGGCCGTACTTAAGTTCTACTGCATACTGTCATAGCCCATACCATTTTGGTGTGCAGATCTTATAGAATTAACCATTTCAGAAGACTAGTAGAACTTATAAATAAGTTTCAGATGTGGTCATCATATAACAATACCCATACTTAGGTTTACATCTTTATTAGCAGCGTCATGCTGAACATATCAATCTTTGCCAAAGCAATTCTACAATACACACCGAGCTTAGGAATACCTCTGAAAGGCTTCACTGTGAAGCATTAGCAGGAGCGAACTTGACCGAAATGCTGTTGACACAATGGCGTTCATCTGTAGGTGTCCCGAATCCCTCGCCTTTAAAAACGTGACCCAAATGCCCCCCACATGCAGCACAAGTTATTTCAGTTCGCCTTCCATCAGGGTCGGGCTGAAATTATTTACAGTCAATCAAATTGCAGTATACAACAATAATGTAAACTGACCCATGTACTTCAGAAAGAGAAAGACAGTGATGTAAAGAGGTAACTCACAAAACGATTGATTGCTCCAGGAAAGCCCTCAAAGAAAGCAGGCCAGCCACAGCCAGAATTGAATTTGGTGCTGGACTTGTAAAGTGGGGTTCCACAGCCAGCACAGTTGTATATTCCTTCTTCATAAAACTTGTCATATTTCCCAGTGCCTCGAAGCCTGCATATCATCGACTTCTAGATATTGTGATCAACAACTAAAAGAACCATGAAAACTACATAAAATTCAAAAGAATCAACCACAAGTACACAACACAGCTAAATAAGCTCTACTCGGGCGGGCTTGAAGACTGAATTATGATGCACAAAGATCAAGTAATGTAGCCAAAGATACTTGGAATTCAAGATGATCAATATGGCTAGGATCACAATTTGAATCAAAATTAATATGCAATACAAAATTAAACATTGAAAACTTGTTTTATTTCATATGTAGCTTGGATAATCAGTTCCTACCCTGCATATGGTAAATCTTTGTTAAGGCATGTCTGAATTAAATTTTGGGTTGTGGCCTTTGTAAAAAGAAAATGACCCTTTGAGATTTCACAACCACAACCTCCCAACCTCAAGTGAGAATATAACATCTCAAGTCCATCGCTAGCAGATATTATCTTTTTTGGGCTTTCCCTTTCAGGCTTCCCCTCAAGGTTTTTAAAACGCGTCTGCTAGGGAGACGTTTCCACACCCTTATAAAGAATGTTTCGTTCTCTTCCCCAACCGATGTGAGATCTTACAATCCACCCCCCCTCCCCTCCCTCCCTGGAGCCCAGTGTCCTTGCTGGTACTCGTTCCCTTCTCCAATCGATGTGGGACCCCTCAATTCACACCCTTCAGGGTCCAACATCGTTGCTGGCACATCGCCTCATGTCCACCCCCTTTTGAAGTTCAGTCTCCTCGCTAGCACATCGCACGGTGTCTGGCTCTGATACCATTTGTAACAGCCCAAGTCCATCGTTAACAAATATTGTCCTCTTTGGGTTTTCCCTTTCGGGCTACCGAGAGAAGTTTTCACACCCTTATAAAAAATGATTCGTTCTCTTCCCCAACTAATGTGGGATCTTACAAAAAGGTGTCTCGGATTGGATTGATGCATTGAACAAAGAGGGCTGTTTTAGAATTGTACTGACACATGTTGTCGTCATCAGTGCAGCTAAATAAGTTCTTCTTCTGCAACAAAATGTCAAAACTAGAAAATACCTATTGATAATGCTATTACTACTGCTATTACTGACATTTTCCAACAACTTCACGAAACAATGGACCAGACTTCCAGTATAAACAAGACAAACTGACAAGAAATCACCATTTAGCACACAAAATCATAGGTGAAGCATGTTCAGAACAAGCCCAAAAAGCCAACAACCACTGAAACAAAAACGATAAAAAAAAAAAACAGTAGAAAATACGGTTCGATGCATCTCTTAGAACATCAGTTTCGAAATTCAACCAAACCCAGTGCCCGAATCACCGTTGATTATATAAACGAAACCGATCAATTCAACCAATCAAACCAACAAAAAAGACTACGCGAGAAGCAGGAATCAATACAACAAGAGTTATCATAATTACTCAGTTCCTTTCTGGCGAAGAATGCGAAACTGCTCCGGAGAGAGTATAACCCGCCACTCTTCCTCCGATTTCTGAACCGAATTTGGTGCTGATGGGGCAGCCATGAAACTGTTTACCAGAATTGCGGCCGTCGATCGGGATGCTCCGTCTCCTTCCTCGGGCGATGGACGAGCAACTAGTCAGTGAGACGGTGAATAATGAAGTGGCTTCATCTTTTAAGAGAGAACTTTCTCGCGGGGAAACCGAGGGTCGGGATTTTTTCATTTTTTATTTTCCTTACTTCCATCTGTGGAGGGGGAGTGTATATGGTCGGGATTGCGGAATTATTTTTTACCCCACCAACCCTTGGTTGGATGGTAACCTAACTCAATCCTAAAATTTTTCGCAACTCAATCTAATCCTCTATTTTTGGATTCCATTTTCAAAAAAAATTTATAAGTTTTATTTATCCACAATTTGTAAAATAACATATTTCGTCATAAAATTAAAGACAACTAAATACGGACATTTGGGTTAAAATTTGTAACAGAGTGAAAATTGTAACATATTAACATACTTCGTCAAAAGTGAAAATGGTAACATATTAACATATTTCGTCATAAAATTAAAAATAACTAAATACCGACATTTGTTTTAACAATGGTTAAAATAACAAAAATATTAATAAACGTTCACAAACAAACCCAAATCAATCTATAATTATTTACAAAAAAAATAAAATAAAATAACGAGTAAAAATTATAACATATTAACATAGTTCGTTGTAAAATTAAAGACAACTAAATACATACATTTCTTAACAATGGGTTAAAATAACAAAAATATTAATAAAATTCACAAACAAACCCAATTTAATCTATAATTATTTACAAAAATAAAAATAAAATAAAATAAAATAAAATAACGAGTAAAAATGGTAACATATTAACATAGTTCGTCGTAAAATTAAAGAACTATATACCGACATTTGTTTTAACAATGGTTAAAATAACAAAAATATTAAGGATAGCTCATTTGGCACTGAACTATACTTTAGGAAAGAGAATGCTAGAAGTAGAAGTACAAGTATTAGGATCCTTTTCGCATGTTGCGGAAATTAAGACAACTATAGAAGTTGGAAGGAAGCCCACCCTTAGAAAGAGTTTAAAGTCTAAAGCTAATCAAGTATGTATAGTACGATTAGTTGTTACAGGTTTTCCCATAAACGATTTCAAACTTCCCCGTACTTTTTCATAGTTTAGAGTGAGATCTTTCCGGTCTTCTTCAGATAAGCCCGAGATTCTGTCCTAGTTGCATGAAATTAAATAAACAATAACCATGATTAATTTAAAGGTATTATATATAACAAAAATAAAAAATAATATATACAAATATTTTAATTGAAATATGTTTATTTACCTCTTGAGAGTCCTAAACTATTAAAAAAATTAAAAAAATATAATAATACGGGCAACAAATAAATAATAAATACATTTCAATATAGAATATACTTTAAAATTATATATATATAAATTTATGAACATTCGACTCAGTTTCAAAATAATTAAATGTATAAATAATAATTATTAAACTTTTGTAATATATAATAAATAATATATTTAAATTAATGTAATATATTAATATAGTTCAAGATAACTAAATACCTACCTTTCTTGACAATGGGTTAAAATAACAAAAATATTAAACATAGATCATAAAATTAAATAAACAATAAAAATAATTAATTTAAAGTATAGTATATAACAAAAAATATATATATATATATATAAATATTTTAATTGAAATATGTTTATTCATGGTAGTGGGTAAATAGAAGGAGGTAACATTTATGAATTTAATTTTTAAAAACAAATAAATCAAATACAATTTTTAGTTTATAAATTTTTAATATTAAATTTATATATACGTTACTTACTTTGTTTTAAAAAAATTAAAATTAGTTTGAAATTTAAATAGTTTCATAAAATTTGTTTATTGTTTGTTTATTTATTTATTTCGAGTAATAGTTCAAAGGTTAATAATCGCAAATAAATAAATAAATAATTTTATTATTTTTTTTCTGCATCATTTCTTCTTTTATCCTTCGCACCCTCCGCCGGGGCTGCCGCCGCCGCCATCGTGAGCATTGGAGCTCAACTATCTCTCTATCAGTTCTCTGACTAGCGAAAGAAAAAAGAAATTGAAACTAAAATTTGTCTCCATAGCTGCCGAAGACCGAGAGCTTCGTCTAGAAGAAGCAATGCCGGCTTCCGATTCAAGTTCTTGATGAGACTTGCGATATCAAGGTTCTACTTCTACTTCTACTACTCTTCCTTCTCCAAAATTTTCAGTTATATTTGTCCCTATCTGTTTCTCAAGAAAGCATTTCTGAAAACTTTCCACTTGTTTAATTGTTCTTTGCCGCTTCTTTTGATGATAATCAGGTGTATATGAGGCAGTAGCATTAACAACATCCTTACCTCCCACATTGGCAACAACGCCACGACAGTCCTCTATTATCGCCGTCGGATTTCGCTCTTTCACCGGTACTGCATTTTGATTGCGATTTCTCTTTCGTTTTTTAAGCCCTAGGTTACGATTACGACGTTCGTAATGTTCATTAAATTCAGAAAAATTGAATTAGCATTAGAAATCTAAGGGAATTAATTTCCCTTGTTATCTTCTTCACTCTCTGATGAATATTTTGACTGCTTAATATCCAAAATCTTCCTGCTGGCTTTAGATTTTAGACGAGAGTTCCATTAATCTTTCTATGTCGAATTTTGAGTTGCTGACGTCAGCCGTTGGTATGGTTCAGACTTCAGTAATATTTCAGAAGTGTTATATGAATCTGTAATTATTTACTTCAATTTAATCACTAATCTACGGCGTCCTCCTCAGGTCCAATCTACACTAAGAGAAAACTCATCATCGGGATCGGGAACGAGCTGAAGCTTTCTGCTACTTCTCGTCGGCGAGGGAAACCCGAGATTGGACCGATACCCTAGAGTCCCAGAAGGAGGAGAAGAAGAAATATGTCGTATCAGGGTTTCGGCAAGGCTTCAGGACCAAGCGCACCGCCGAAACTGCAACATTCTTTCGGAAATTCAGCAATTCCTGATTCAGTTTCTCCTTTACGCGCTTCTAGGTTATATTTTACTTCTTCCATTCATATATTTTACTGAGCTGCTTTGCTTCCAATGCCATATTACTGTTCTGTTGAGGGAAGATTTTGGCTTTGTCCTTCTAACGAACCTTTTCCCACCCTCTTTTGTGCTCTGCTGCAATAATGTATTTTTGTTTGTCATAATTTGCATTATAGTCAACATGAGGCATTCGGCAGTAGAGTTCAATCACATCCTATGGCTTTTCAAACCCCTGGTACTGCTTCAAGTCTTCATCATCAATACCATAGGTAAGAATGACTACGAATCTATAGCCCTTTTCTTTTTGAAAAAAAGATATACATGTAAAATGACTGCAAAGCCACACTTCAAGTTTCATTTGTGAAGTCTCTATTCGTTGTCAACTTTGGCCTTATGATGTGAGAAGGATGCAATGCAGGACGATGATGGGTTAATCATGACTAATGGCACTGATGAGCAGTTGAGCATTACTATCCAACGAAGATAATTTCTACAAAAAAGCACATCATAAACAAATAATGACAATATTCCAATCTCACCATCCATTATTTGAGTTCCAAAACAACAATAATATATTTCATTCAATCATTCTTTTTTATTAGCACCAGTGGCTAGAAACTTGATAGAACGTAGTTCCTTGGCTCTCTTGGTTGATTCATTATTACCTTTCGATTTTTGGTTCCCTTCCTAAATGTTGTTATGTTTTCCTATAAAAAGAAAACAAAGGGTGAAATTGATATTGGCTTTTGGTTGGAATTTAATTTCATGTGGAGTTCAACTTCTCTCCTCACCGAAATAATTTCATACGCGAACTATTAATTGCCTTAATGAAGCTATCTTTTGTTGGTAGGCCTGTTTCACCTTCCCCTATATTTGAGGAACAGCCAAAGGTGCGAGGAATGCTTCCCAACTCACAAGCTTATCAAGACCGAGCCCTTCCAGAAAGATCTCATGATCATGATACAAATATTCAAGCACCAAAAAGAACCAAATCTCCTGAGAAACCATTTGTGAATAATCTTCGGTCTGCACAGACTAATTTGTTAAGGTATGTTTGTCCAATGTCAGAACATTAAAAAGAGTTTGAGGGGTTGTTTGCAAACTGTTCTCTAAACCGTCTTATGTTATTCAGAGCAAAAATTCTGTATAAATGTTTTTGGATAATTGCTTTTTAAAAGTTGTTGTTCCCTCTTTTTATGGATTTTAATGAGCTACTTCAAACAAGAAATCAAAACGATAATTTGATGATTTTTTTATCATGAATGATTGTTGGCTTATTCTAGAATAAGATTTCAAATAGTATAGTTAATAACAAAATTGGTTATGATATTAATTTTTACTTTAAAATCAAGTTAATTTATCAAAGTAAAAATATAAGAATTAATAAAATACAATGAAATTACTCAGTGAAAAGTTTGTTTATCAACGAAAAGTTAAATTATAATCAATGAAAACTTCGTTTATTGTTAAAAAAATAAAATACAATGAAGTTACTCTCAGTCGAGCACACTTCGGTAATGATGCTATTAATGTTTTAAGGCTGAATTAGAAAAGATATATTACATGTCAACTTTTTTTTATTGAAATGTTTTTTTTAAAAAGAATTATGTACACGTTCTCCATCATTCTTGCTTTACCTTTTAATTAACTAAGAACTAAAGATATATAATATGTATATATGTCATTTTACGTTGCTTGCCAGGCCTTCTACCTCTCCTCCTAGACCATTTTCTTGGTCAAATACTCAAGAAGCTGTGGGCTCCATGAGGAATATTAATGCTGAATCCGTAGTTACTGAGCCCACTGGTGTCCTGGTTTCCAAAAGAACAAAATCGCCTACTTTATCATCATCAGATCAAGTCTCTGGTTGCAATTCTGATCCTACTCCTGATGACACTGAACGGTAAATTTTAACTGACCTTGTCCCAATATTCGGTAACTTGTGTTCTTCACTTTCAGTTTATTTTGCAATACTGTTTAAATTTTTTTCTATTGTTAGAGAAAGGTTAGCCAAGGCAAAGAGACTTGCGCGCTTCAAGGTGGAATTAGTTGAAGTTGCACATAGCAAATTGGGTAGTGTGGATGCAAGGGATAATTCAAATAGAAATGAACATTCAACAACAGAAAGGGACAAATGCATGTCAAATCAATCTTTGGAGTCATCAACAAATTTGGCTCAAGGGAATTCTATGCCTGATTATGAAGCTTTGGAATCTTCAAGCATAATAATTGGACTCTGCCCAGATATGTGTCCAGGTATTTTGCTAAACGTGATGGTGTGGTCAATTCAAATATATTTCCTTGAGATTTTGTCTTGCTTCAGGCAATGTTTTGAAAATGCAAGACACCCACGGTAAAAGGCAGGCTTGCTTGGAGATGAGAGGCATATAAATAATATCGTAGTGATGTAAGGTACATAATATAACAGAAGAAATATAGCTTTTCATTATAAAAATGTAATAGAAAAACTATAGTTGTATATAGCAAAAATAAGAATCAAGGATACAATACAACGTAAAAGGAGATGTATAATTAAGCATGAACTAGTTTAAATTTGGTGAAGTTCGCTGATATGCCCTTAAGACGACGACCTTTCTTCACATTAAAGAAAAATGTGATATGATGGTCACAAGGTATGATAATGCTCGTTATATAAATGTTAAACACAATTAGTGCCCTTGTCTTGTCTATTGGTGTGGGAGATCACTCTGGGGAGATTGAAAACCTTGGTTACACGTCCTCATTTTGGAAATTGAAATTTAAATATATTGCAGTCTTCTCATGAAGAGGAAACCTGAACTTAATATGTTTTTGATGATGTTGGATGTGGCTGTGAGGGAAGTTTAAAATGTACGTACTTTTTGTCATGTGAAAGAAGGTGTTAATGTGGTTTGGTATAAGATTGACCAACAAGGAATTTTGTAATCTTAAAGAAGTAACTTTGAATTCATATATTGAAAAAATAATTTTCTAATTGGGTCCAAGACTCGATGTTATTATTACTGTTATTGTTAATAAAATAGGACGCAATTTTACTTTCTTATGCAGAGTCAGAGAGGGCTGAGCGAGAAAGGAAAGGTGATCTCGACCATTATGAGAGGTTGGATGGGGATAGAAACCAAACTAGCAAATTGCTTGCAGTTAAGAAGGTATTCTTCTCGGTTCCTTTCACAAATGAAATACTCCATAAAATTTCTTGATTTGTCAGGATAATGACAAATTTCTCAATTGTTTTGCAGTATACCAGAACAGCTGAGCGGGAAGCTAGTCTTATAAGGCCCATGCCAGTTTTGCTGAAAACAATCGAATATTTGCTTGAGTTGTTAAGTCAACCTTATGATGAAAAGTTTTTAGGCATATATAACTTTTTATGGGATAGGATGCGAGCAATTCGCATGGATCTGAGAATGCAACATCTTTTTAATGAAAATGCCATTACGATGCTGGAACAAATGGTATGTTCTCGATGTAGTATCTTGTTTTGTTTACCTTACAATAGCCTTGCTAAATTGAAATATAATATTTATATATTTTTGTTTTGGCAAAATTGAGTTTTCTCATTGATTTGGTGAAGAGAAGTATACAAAATTTATAGCCGCCCTCCCAATATGAGTTTTGAAAAAAGAACCTCATATGGAATAAATTTCAGCGAGAATGTAATTACAAAACCACTTAAAAATGATAACCTAGTGGACTATGCAAAATTTATAAGCTGCAAGTGTCTTCCTATTGCGTTTTGTTTTCATTGAAAATTTAGAATTTCTTTTTTATTTAAACAATTTCAACGGGGCTGGTTAGTTGGTGTGGTGTCCCATGTGTAGGAGAGGTCCTGAAAGTCTACACCACTTGCTCCATTTTTGCCCCAGTACTACCGCCCTCTAGTCCGAAATTTTGTTTGCATTCAATTTGTTTGTGTCGGTTCATCTGCTAATTCCTTGGCTTATTTGATGTTTTTTGCCTTAAGTTTTGTGCAATAGAAAAAAAGAAAAAAAAAAGAAAAATCTTCGGTAATACTTGTACCATACAATTTATTTTATTGGTGGATCATTGTGTTAGAGACGAACCGGAAGATAACGAGAAGTCCTTTGATCATCTATGGGATGATATGGTGTTCTTTTTGTCTTTTTGTCTTTTCGACTCTTTTGTTATTTGTTATTATTCGCTTTCAATTTTTCAAACTGGTTGGAGTTCCTCTCCTGAGTGATATGCCTCAGTTTCTTATCAATCTTCTTTTATTTTTCTTTTTCTTTTTTTAAAGCCAAGTAGTCCAAAATATCATCTTAGCTGCATTCTTCCATAAGTGTAGCTTCTTAGAACTCAAGAACACAATTGTACCAGCCTATAGAACAAATCCTGTTCAAGTATGGTTGTTCCATAAGTGTAGTTTCTTTTGGGTTTTCTTTTTACCTCTTTCTGTGGGAGTCGGTGGCAGAGAGAGCAGTACGCTCACAGTGAGGGATGAACGAAAGCGATTCTTCTTTAGATCTTGTGTTTCAGGAAGGTAGGTTGAGATCGAGCAAGTTAGTAAGGCCAAATTGTCGAAAGTGAAATTCAACTTGGGGGTGGTTGCATGAACTAGAGATTATTTCAAAGAAATGGTACAGAAATCAGAGGAGAAAGTGTTCGTTAGAAGAAAATGAACCCCTGAGGCTTTGGTTTTGGCATGGGAACCTTTCAAAGGAAAAAAAGCCTCCACCTTCGTTTCAGAGGGGAAGGATACTAGTGGTTGGTGCTTGTTTAGAGATGCTTTAGGCAACTTCCTTCAAAAAGCAAATAGTGTCTCTCGCATAATTTTTTATAATTATGTTAAATGGAAACCTTTTGCCAATTCTATGACATACTGATATTTTACATTTTTATAGAAACTTTTTTAAAACTGTTTTTCGAGATTTTCTTCTATACATTGGGTGTGGTCTGATATTGATGCATCATACTTTGTTTGTTTGTATGGTATTGCAGGCTCCCATGGCCAAATGGACAGAAATCTATCTTAGAACCCTTAATGCTCATACTATGGATTGTTTAGTTATTCGTATGTCTAAAAGTTCCCTAATTTGTGTGATCTCAGATTCGTCTTCACATTATTGCAATGCACGAGTTATGCGAATTCTCAAAAGGAGAAGGATTTGCTGAGGGATTTGATGCTCACCTTAACATTGAACAAATGAACAAAACATCAGTAGAATTGTTTCAAATGTATGATGATCACAGAAAAAGAGGCATTATTGTGCCCTCTGAAAAAGAATTTCGAGGTTATTATGCACTTCTCAAGCTGGACAAACATCCTGGATATAAAGTAAGTCACATGGTTGAGAAGAAAATTCTACTATATAGATTTTGTTGTGTTACAGGCTGTGGAAGTAATTCAGTTCTTGTCAGGTTGAACCTGCAGAGCTCTCACTTGATCTTGCAAAGATGACTCCTGAGATGCGACAGACTGCAGAAGTCAAATTTGCCCGTGATGTTGCCAGGTAGTTTCCTCTAAAATTCTGATGTTGCTATTTTGTTTCCTATATATAAAAAAAAAAGAAGTTCTTCCATTATTCTACTAAATTCATTCTAATAATCTGATAGATTTTTATCTCCAGAGCTTGTAGGACAAGTAATTTTATTGCATTCTTTCGGCTTGTGAGGAAAGCAAGTTATTTACAAGCATGCTTAATGCATGCTCACTTTGCGAAGGTACATAATTATTCCTACTGTATAATTTTTGAGAAACGCAGATAAAATGTTCTGGAATTTTTTGTCCAAAAATATGTACGAACAATGCATTTGATGATTTGAATGTTAGTATTTTTTTTTTCTCTTTTTTCTAAAATGTTTTTGTATTTTTTTTGTAATTTTGAGAATGTCTTGATTGGATGATGATAGCATTGTCATAACTTTTTCCCCTCTCCTACATGTTTGATTTAACGTATGCCTGCCCCCTCCCAAACAACTGACGAGGGTCCTCGTTGGGGAAAGAACCTAAGAGAAATAGTTGGGGTGTCAAAGAAGCAGGCTATCGAATATCAAGATGAGAGATTTTAGTTATATATACTCATTCAAATAAGTACCGAACTTTGGCCTTTCACTTGCTCCAGCTAGAACCAAGAAATGAGAAAGAAATTTGGACCTGAATTGATTTATTATGATATGAGCTACTTTGAGTTTGGTATTATGAGTTGATACAGATGTAACCGTGGAAACAGATTTTTGATGATCGACAAATTGTAGAACTAGTATCATTTAGTAATAATATGTTGTTTCTTTTGTTCATTATATCTTTTTGAGCTGTGTGGATTTTCTACTCATGGAAGAACATTATTGAATTTTAAGGTTTGTCAAGATATTTTATTCAGAATTTTGATTATTGAAGACCGATATTTGTAGCAGTTAAGAGTAGTTGCTTCTGTTTTCAATACGAAATTATTTCATTTTTTTTGGTTCGAAGGATTTGTTTAAGTCAGCACTTTTCTGCTTATGAAAACTTCTTTCTATGATTATGTAGTTTTCAATGCTAGATTGTTTTGCCCAAGGCCATAAGAACATTTTTACTTGTGATATTTTTATCTTTATTTTTTTGCAACGTACTTGTTGCCCTTTATTTCTGTAAATAATTTTTATTAGTTAAGGACTTACTGTGAAAAATTTTAGAGGTCACCATAAAAGGTCATGCAATTTTGACTCAGCAGAAATTTTCATTTCCTGTCTTTTTTTCTTATTAATAATGTACAACTAAACTAAACCAAGACGAAGTTGTTCTATTATTAACATGTTGATCTTTCTTATCAGTTGCGAACGCAGGCTCTTGCATCATTGCACTCTGGTGTTCAGAATAACCAAGGACTACCAATTTCTCATGTCCGTAAGTGGATTGGGATGGAGGTATTATTTCCTTCCGCTTGATGCAGCTAAGATCCTATCATTTTGGCAAAAATGAGGTGTTTTTTTGTCTCTGATTATGTTTTGCAATTGTTCAATCATTGATATCAGGAAGAAGATATTGAAGGCCTTTTAGAATATCATGGTTTTTCGATTAAGGTATTTGAAGAGCCTTATATGGTTCGAGAAGGTCCATTTCTTAATAGTGACAAGGACTTTGCTACCAAGTGTTCAAAACTTGTTCACATGAAGAGGTCAGGAATGATAGTAACCGATGTCTCACCGAAGAGTAGAAATGAATACTTGATCACTGGTGCTACTAAACAGACCCCATTGACATGGAAGAGTAAAAATGAGTACTTGAGCACTAGTGCTATTAAACAGATTCCTTCGAAAATGACTAAGAAGCAACTACCGATATTTTCTTTTGAAAAGATTAGTTCTCCCCGTCCTGTATCAACTGAAAAAGAAAAAGAAAGTTCCGTGCATGAAATAGATGAAGACATGGTCGAATTTGATGATCCGCTGATTCCAATTGATCCCAAGCAAGTGCAACCAATGCAACCAATGATTGAAACATCAGAAGTTGGTCAATTGCATGAATATAACCATGGGGTGAATGGTGCTCTCCTTCTACAGTCTGGTCCCAGATCATGTGAACCATTGAGGACTGAAGTTAAATTTGTAGGCAATCAAGGTTATGATGGTGTTCTCGTGACCTCTCCAGTTAGAAACATTTCTACTGGAATGGGAATGTCTTTACCACTTGTATCAGATGCACCGCCTCAAAAGATATCTGTTTGTGGATATAATGGTAATGCAATTGGAAGCGTCGAACCACAGAGCATAGTCAACAATATGATGGAAGATGAAGAAATTTTGTATGCTACTCAGGAAAATAAACATGATATTGTTACAGAAGGTTGTCCGGATGAAGAAATTGCAGATGCAAGACTCAAATTGATCTTAAGGTCGTCAGACTTACTTTTGGTAGGTGTTTGAAGGCTATTTTGTTCTGTATGCTAACTCACCTTTTGGGTTTCTCATTCCAGGTTATGGAGGCGCCGAGCTGTAAAGAGAAAACAATTACGTGAACAAAGATTATTAGCCGCTAAAGCTGCATTTGATACATTGTCTGTGGGACCACCAGTCCAATTGAAAAACCATGTAAGGTTGACAAGTACATGAAATCCTCATTATGTCTTTGCATTTACTTCATAATCCATTATTTCTTTCCTGTTTCCTAGGTGTACTGCTCAGTTCTGTTCGGTTTTGAACAAAAGTGATAACCTAACCAAGTCCTATGGTTTAGCCGAAAAGCATTTTCTTTTCTCTCAAGATTGATCTAAATCAAGTTGAATCTGTTTGGTTCAATATGGGTTTGGTTTTTGTTTGAACCAGTAAGCCCAGTCTTGTTGCCAGTCATTATGAAACAGGTTCATGAGTAATCGGCAATTTGATAGATGGTTTGCTGGGGTGGCGCAATCCGGGCCTAGGATATGAGGTCTGGGAGGGTTGGATGAAAACTTATTTATTATATGGCTCAGATCATTTTTTTTAAACTTAAAAATAATAATAATAATAATTAAAAAAAAAAAAAAAAAAAAACCCAAATGGCTCTGAACAAAATATTATGGTCCTTTCTTTCTTTCTTTCTTTTTCTTTAATAAAAAAACTAAACCAAGAAAACTACTGAATACAATAGAAGAAGGGTTGAAGCAGCCAATTTGGTTTAGTTTAGTTTTCTGGTGTCCTTGGTTTTCTGCACACTCGTAATTATTTCATGTGTTCCAACAGTTCTAAAGGAAAAAGAAGGCAATTGAACCCTTATTCTCCATTACATGTCGAACTCTTGAATTTCTTGTGTAATGTTTAGCTCGATTTTTGTTTATTGTTTACTTGTATTGAATATAGCAACTAACGTCCTAATCTTATGAATGAGGAATGCACTTTTAAAGATGTTTCTTTCATTTTTATTGTAGAAAATTAGAAGTGTTGGTGTTTTCGACATTGATCACATCCTGAGAGAAAGATGGAAAAGGCAGAAACTGTCATGCTCCGTAGTTAATGTTTCAGAAGTAGTAGCTAGCAGTTTGAGCGGAAAGAATGTGGATGGGAAGTGCATTTGCTGGAAACTTGTTGTCTGCTCTCAGATGGACAGTGCTGGTGATCTCGTTCAGGGTACAGGAGATTCTCATATTTCAGCAGGTTCCTGGTTGCTTTCGAAGCTCATGCCCTCGGAGGCTAATGATCTAGTTTTCTCATCTTCTTTTCTTTCCATTTGGAAGAGTTGGCTTTCAGGAAAAACGGGTGTGGACTCAAGTTGTTTCTTATCCGTAGTTAAACATGCAAATTTTGATAATCTTCCAGAGACTGTGAGGGGGGCAAGTGCTATCTTATTTGTTGCAACTCAGAGCACCACTCTGGATCTTCAAAGAGTCCAACTCCACAAGCTGCTGTTGTCAATACCTTCTGGTTCTTGTTTGCCCCTTCTGATTCTGAGTGATTTACATGATGAGGCCTCTGCATCATCCATGCTGGTGAACAAACTCGGCTTATATGATATCGATAAATCAAGGATATGCAGTTTTCAGGTCGTTTCACTCTTAGATAACCCTCATTTGAGGCACTTGGGGTTTTTCAGCGATGAGAAACTCAAGGGAGGATTGAAGTGGCTGGCAAATGAATCACCATCACAACCTGTTCTGCACCGCGTCAAAGTGCTTGACCTAATTATTACCCACTTAGATTTGTCTATGGAGATGCTTGATTCTATGAATGAAAAAGACGTTTCTCCGAACCAATGTATCTCAGCATTTAACCTAGCCTTGGATCAGTCACTTGCGGATATTACAGCTGCTGTTAAGGCAAATCCTTCAAACTGGCCTTGCCCCGAGATAGCTTCGTTGGCGTCTTGTAATGAGCATGGAATTATAACCGATGCGTTGCCTCCTGTAGGATGGAGTTCGGCAGAAAACGTCGAACCACTTAAGAAGGCTTTGATGGACCTTAAGCTTCCAACTTTTCCTGATATATCATGGTTGACCAAAGGCTCAAATATGGCAAAAGAGATACCTACCTTAAGAGATAACCTAGAAAATTGCTTGAGTTGTTATCTGACTCAAACTAGTAAGATCATGGAACAACAACTTGCAATGGAAGAGTCTCATATTATGCTCCAAAAATGTGCTAAACTTGAGCTCCATAAGTTCTGCTATTTCATCGTTCCACATTGGGTGAAGATTTTTAGACGGATTTCCAATTGGAGGCTGAGGTATTTTGCTGGCAGGTCCTCTTATGTTAATATTGTGGATTGCTGCCATGGAGCATCTGTAGTGAGTAGCGTTAGGCTTGAAAGTAGGGAACCTCCATCTTATACTCCTAACCAACCACTTTTAGATGAAGTGATTGAAGTAGCTTGCAGTTCCCTCTCAATTGATGAGGGGAGACCATTGTCAGAAGCTCACCAGCCTCTTGCTGCCATAACGTCAAATAGTAGGCCTCGTGAGCTTGTCGTTACAACAATAAATTTTGCCGATGATGGTAGCAACAACACCCGACAGGTCGGTTTTGTTAGTTCTGACAGTATTGTGCCTAATTCGGGTCGGGAACTAAATTGTACAGGTAAAGAACTTGTTGCCAGTGACACAAGGTATTCAGAAGCAGCAAGACTAAAAAAGCTGTTGGATCAGTGTGACAAACGACAGGATGCCATAGAAAAAGTATTGTCTATTTATTACTAATCCTACCTTTCATTTTGTTTATGTAAATTTTTTCCAATAGTATGATTGATGATGTAGAATTTTGTGAGGAAATGTTGTACGGCACTTTGTAAGAACTTTCTCATACTGTGTTGATGCATATTGATGTATACTTTAAGATTTAGAATCAATGAAATCAATCCTTATTTTTCTACATAATGATACTTTATCTACCTATTTAGTCCTAAGAGGTACTCATATTCATGTTAAATTCCATGTCTATGTTTAAACATTCAGTTCTTATAGTGTGTTAGCCTTCTTTCTTCCATTTTTGATTCCTTCTAAGTTGTTCTATGATGCATTTAGTTAAATCACGAATGTCTCAAGTCTATTATGAACTGAACTGAATGTCTCATGAACTCCACGAGAATGTAAATAAGGGGATTTTGATCAAGTAAATACCATTGAAACTAGTTTAGATATTTTGGTGAATTCGCCAAAGTTATATCATTGAGAGAGGTTTTCAGTAGAAAACTCTTATGGTTTGGTTTTACAATATTAAGAATCACCACTCTCTTCAACAACCAACTGCCCATTTTCAATGGGTTTGTTTAGTAGTATCGCTATTAAGAAATGGACCTTCTCGAACCATATGAGGCTCTTTAAACACCTTAACCAAACATCATGATACTCTAAAAGGCCTTCAATACCTAATATCAATAATTGAACAAATGCAAAATATAATCATAAACAAAAAAATCTGCAAGCCTCCACTATTCAGACTTTCAGCATTTGTTTATAAGGACAAAGACATGTTTGGGCACTTCAACACCGTATGTCAAGTCATTTGACAAAACAAGACCAACTCTTTAGACAATAGTAGGCTGGCTAAGGCTGGACATCTAAAACAACATCCGAACTGCTGTAGACAATATTTCTTTAAGACATGCTACCAGCTACGATAAGAATCCATTCCTTTAATTCATGTGTGTTTGGAGCTTTTCAATAATAATATAAATCACCAACCAGACATTCAGAGCAACACATTTTCATGTAAAAGTTAAGAATGCGGTCAAGAATCTCTGTACAATATCATCATATATACAAAGTTCAGGAGAAGGCCTTCATAAACCACCCAGAGAATATGAGGAATCTAAGAAACCAAACCAAACCATCATGTCGATTTCCTTCTCTCTGAATTCCATTCAATGAGAAACACCGTCGATTTATCATCGTTGCCACCATTTCCGAGTGTACAATAATTTTGTTAGCTTTAGCTTGGAGCAACTCTCAGATAGAGAGACAGCAATATGTTCTTCCTTGGACATACATATTCTTGTGGTTAGAAGGACTGACGACTAGCAACATTGACGATAAGATATCTTTGTTACAAGCGAAACGAGCATATGTTTTAGCAGCGAGGGGAAGGCATACTCCCCATTAACCCACTTCCTGTTACCAAACACAATAATATTATATGAAGTTTCCTAGAAATACACTACAAGAATTATAAAAGACAACTGCAAGAAACATGACAGGTTGTTAAGCTTGAACAACTTGACAAGAAGGTATGGAATGGTTTTAAAAGCTTTTATACCAAAAAGAGATCAAAATACTCACCACTTCCAATGGTCGGTACTGCGTCAGAGATGGAACAGCAATTGCTGTGTTCCTGTTCATCAAGCCCACATGCTGAGAGACCTGTGGATCTGAGAAATCACTTCTAATGGAGCAAAAGGCCTCCGAGCTTCCCCACTCTGAACTTGCATGGCTTATGCGGAGTCCATTCTGCCCAACAATTGCAGCAGCGCCTGACTGCAACAATTAGGATAAAGTTTAAACCAAAAGAATAAGAAATTTGTATACAACAATTGGGATGAAGAAGAGGAAAACATGATTAATACTATATGGAAAGTACCTTACTACAACAATAAGGATGAAGAAGAAAATTTTATATAGCTAATTTTGGTCCTCATAAATACCAGAGTGGGAAACATGATTAAAACTATGATTAATTCACATGAAGTTTACACCAAAAAGGAAAAAAAATCACAGAAGTAGTTCTAATCTTCACAAGTACTAAAAATGAGGGAAACATGATTAGTACTGCATGGAAAATTACGTGATTGCAACAATTAAGATGAAGATTAAACAAAAAAGATAAGAAATTTTCGCACAACTTTAGTCCTCCAAGTACCAAGAAGAGGAACATGAATAGAACAATATGAACATGTACCTAACAACAACAATTAAAATGAAGTTTAGACCCAATGGATGAGCTATTTTAGTCCTCATAAGTACCAAAAAAACAAGAGGGAAATGTGATAATACTCAAAACCAAAAAGATAAGAAAATTTCAATCTTCATAAGTACCAAAGGAAAGGGAAACCAAAAGGATATAGCGTAGTTGATTACAACAATTAGGATGAGGTTTAAACCAAAAGGATAATAAACTTTCACACAGTTAATTTTAGTCCTCGTAAATACCAAAGAAGAGGAAAAAATGAACAGCATTGCATGGAAGAGTACCTAATTACAGCAATAGGATGAAGCTTAAACCAAAAGGATAAGAAAATTTCACTTGGCTAATTTAGGCCCTCTTTTACGTACCAAAGAAGAGGGCAACATGACTAGTACTACATGAAACAGTGTCATAACTCGAAACCAACTTTTCACAGTCTTGAATTATTGGCCATTGGACAATTCACCACTCTAGTTTCAATTCACCACTCGAAACCCAATCACGCACAATATTCAGTGACATATCCCCCTCACTAGTACAGAGGCTAACAAAGCTCCACAATTGCAAAAGAAACAAATAACTAAAAATAAGAGCGATGGAACGGATATGGACAGAATTTCATACACTAGAGAAGCCTTTGATGTGAACGATGATGATTGTTATATCATCTGTCCGGTTCTCATGATCCAGCCATAGCTTATATGATTCTCCAGCAATAGCTGAGCATGCATCCCGTGGATCGGTATACCTTGCAGCCTAAGTGAAGATTTTGTTAAAGAATAATTGGCAAGGAACTGATTTGGAATCAGAAAGTTCATAATAAAATGTGAAGTCCATTCAAGATTTCAGATAGGCACTGTACCATATCAACAACAGCTTGGCTCGTAAGGAACTCGAAAACTCCATCGCTTGCAACGACAAAGAAAAGATGGTTTTGAGTCAGCTCAACTACTGAAACCTCAGGGACAGCAGTGACACCAATCTTCTCCGCTGCACTGTCTCCTACGCTCCGTGTAAATGCAGTACCAGGGTACAAGCTATCAGGAAACCACAATCGAGGAGGATCATTTCCCTCGGTCTCCTCATCACCCCATACTTGAATATCCGGATCTTTAAGCCCTTCAATTTGATCAATGGTCAACACCCTAGCCCCGGCCAGCTTTACTCTCTCGCACTCATCCTTCCTAAATGGTGTTTGATCATGGGACATATCCTCGGCAACAATTCGATTCCCAACTCTAACAGCCATTACTGCCCTCGAATCGCCCACATTGGCAACGTAAAGGGTATTCCCAAGAACAAGAGCAGTAATGGCTGTAGTGCCGCTCATGGAATCATCAATATCACTACTACGCAATTCATCATTTAAGGTCAAAAATGCCGAATTATAAGCTTTAACAGGATCTTCCAACAATTTAGAATCGTTACATAGTATTTGCACAATCTTCTCCTTAACGAAATTAGAACACAGCGATCCGAATTGACCATGGCCATCAAAGACACCAAATAAATGGATATTCGGATTACCTCGCATTTGTGTACTAACACAGAAGCTGTCTTGGTTTTCTTTATCAGGGGAATCAGGGTAGTAGCCGCGCTGGGTCAGGAGCGAGTACTCCAAACGGAAGTTATGAGAAGGCACACGAACAGACTCCAATAACCTTCCCGTTAGTACATGTTTTCCTTCTAAACTACACGGCGGAGCATCGCAGGATTGGGTCATATCGCCGTCAGAAGGCCGCGGGTAGCGACTGGAAGTTAAACACTTTCCAAGAACACAACCCATGGATTCCAATGCAAACAAATCGAAAAAGAAACTACGGCTACCGATGGATTATAATGCCGATGAAGAAATCGCAAATCAAAGGACCGAGAACTTTATTCTGCGTCGCCGACGTTCATCCGTGAAGCCTCAGTGTCATAGAAACCTCTCCCAAGAACCAAATTCGTGCAAGAACGAGTTTCTTGCAAGAAAACCTCTTCTAAGATTCTCATTGTTCAAGAACCAAATTTCTGTATTAATAAATAATAATAATAATAATAATAATAATAATAATAATAATAATACAACTGTGTGTATACAGAGACTAAGATTATATTCTCTATTTCCGTCTAAATTTTTATCAAACCTAATATAAATATATTAATATATATCGAAACTAAAATATAATAAATGTACTTGAAAAATATTCATATAAATAAAATAAAAAATAAATATATTTCAGTTCAGAACAGCAACTTAACATATTAATAATAATTAATAATAAAATCATGACATTAGAATAATAATTAATTATTATTATTTTATTATTATTCACAAGCTTATAATATAAGATAAGGTCCTTAATTATAGAAGAGTAAAGGCAATGAGATTAAACTATGTACAAGAATTGAATATTCCTCTTAGCTTATTCTTTCATTACCCCATTTTCTTCCTTTCCAATTTTTTATTCTTTAGCAAGCAATTAATATCATATATAAATACACGTTTTTGCTCGTTACACAGCATTGTCAATTTAGATTTTTCCTCTCACCGACGTGGGATCTCACAATCTCACTGCCTTCAGAACCCAGTGTCCTTGTTGACACACCACCCGGCGTCTGACTCTAACATCATTTGTAACCATTCATGCCCACCATTAATCAATGTTGTCTACCTTGACCCGTTACATATTGTCATTAGCCTCACCGTGTGTGGTCCCGATCAAAATCAAAACCCTTTTCTTTTATTTATTTAATTTTGTGTGGCTTTAAGTTTTGGAAGCTTCTCATTGTCTTATTTTGAAGAGAGAGAGATTGAGGTATTTATTTCAATGAGGTTGGGGGACCAAAAGTGTCATGCACATTGACCAAAATGACCCACCAAGATTCTCCTCAATTTTCCTTTTTTTTTTTTTTTTTTAATAAATATTATTATTATTGTTCCAAATCTTTTTCCAATGTTCTTTCTATTATTTATTAAAAGTAATCCCTTTTTTAATTAACCAATCATTATTATGCACATGTTTTTATCATTTTTAATAATAATGTTAAATAATTGTATTATTTAGTTTAAAGTAATCTCATCTTAATTATTATATAACAAGAAAAGAAATATTATTTCATTTTTAATTTTATTTGTAACTCCATATATATTGTTTGTAATTGAAATTACTTTTTTACCCTTGAGGTAATTCTTTTTTTTTTGTTTAAATAACCATTTTGAGGTTATTGAATTTCAAATATAGGGGGAAAATATTTTTAAAAAATAAATAATAAATCTATGGTTTCAAATAAAAGAGGAAAATAAATTTTTTTTTTTTTAAAAAAAAAAAAAACTATATATTTGCAATAAACGAGACGTGGGTGATATGATTTGATTTGATCTTATAAGTGGAAGGACGTTTTTGTCATTTTGCAATTTTCAGAGACAATGTCAGCTGTGAAAAGAGTATAATAGAGGGAAAAAAAATACATTTTTGTCCCTATATATTGAAATTGTTTTATTTTTAGATTTTAAAATGTTTCTTTTTTATTTTTCTAAGTAAAAATATTAGATATTTTTTAAACCAAAATAATAGTAATAATTTTTTTTTAATTTTTTAAAAGTTTAAAAATATTATTAAAATTTTTGAAAATTTATGATATTCTTATTTTCATTAATTTAGCCTAAAATTAAAAATCATTCAGCTATGACTTCTTTTATGGGCCGTATTGGGCTTGGTATGAGTTGGGCCGGCATTGTCTGAGATGGGTTAAATTATGTGGGCTGATGGCCCAACGGATCTTTGAACTTACCATATAGGCCCACAATTGCCGATGTTTCAGTCATTGGTTGCGTTACTCTAAAAATCGTTTAATTATTTTATTATTAAAAAAAACAATAAAAAGTATTCAATAATTCACCTTGAATTATTATTGTTTATTTAATAATTATATAACTTTTATATATCTTTTAGGAAATAAAATTATTTAATAGAAAAAAAGCTTGAGGTTATTTATGAATTATAATAACTACGAATGAAAGAAAATATATTGTATTAAAATGAAAATTTTTTAAAATATAATTCTAGGTATTAAATATTAATCGACAAATAGCGAGGTGAAAAAAATAACAAAAAGAATGAGGAAAATTCCACGTAGGCTAAGTATGGACGACCCTCTCTCTCCCAGCTGGAAAATTTTAGGCGTCATCCAGCCGTTCATCACGATGATGATCAGCGTATTAGATTCCGCCAGCGTACTACCACGTCATCATATTTCCACGTAAGTAAAACCCAGATGTTCACTTTATCCAATCACCACCTTCCCTGTCACCGCCACGTCAGTGGACTATTTCCTGCGAGCCGTGAAGGTTTGAAACACTACACTTCCGGCAGCCGGAAAATCGTCGACGGCACAACTCCGGCACTTAAATCCAAGCGGATCGAGAGCGCCGGCGACGCGTGTCCAGATCTCATGGCCGGCGCCGGTGGTAGCCACGGACATCGACGCGGGCCGGAAAATCTGCACGACCTTCTTCAACGTACGAACTAAATCATCCGGGTCATCGTAAACCGACCCGACACACTCAAAACTCGCGTAACTAAACCCATCCTCCGGCGTCACATGAATCGTCGAATACCGGTCCCCGTCGATCCCGTTCATCGAATACCCACAAGGAAAAAACGAAAATTCACAAATCAAACCGCTTGGATTAATGTCTCCAATTCCAGTCAAATGGGTCATCTCCTTTCCGGCCGAATTCCCTGTTTTTCCCTCGCCGGGCCGGCAGTAGAATTTCCGGGCAAGAATCCGGTCGAGCTCCGTCATACAAATTTCAACGGTGTAGAGAAACTCCAGGTTTGGGTGGAGGAAAACGGCATCATCGGCGGCGGAGAACACGTGCCAGGAATGCGACGGGAGATTTGAAGGGATAACCGAGGCTTTCCGGTAACGGAGGTTTTTGGGGAGTGATTCTTCTAAGTAACGGAGTTCTTCTTTGAAGCTCGAATGGGGAAAGGGTTGAGATTTGGGGAAAATGAAATTGCCTCTGGTGTAACGACAAGAACAGAGTTTGAGACCAAGATTGCGAGCTTGATTAAGGAAAGGGAAAATGGATTTGAGGAGCTGAGTGGTGCCGCAGGTTTTGATGATGATTTTTGTCGGATAGATAAAGAGGCTTGATTCCGACAGAACGTAGGCGTCGAAGAAGTGGTTTCCGACGGAGGAGACGATGGAGCAGTGGACGGTTCGGAGGATTTGTTCGAGGGAATTCGAGTCGATTTGGCGGAGACCCATGTGGATAATGGGTTCATCGCCGGTGAAATGAAGCTCAAGGCGCTTTTCGAAGCCTTCGAAACCAGAATCCGCCATTGATGAAGAACAGGATTTACAGTAGAACAGAGGATTGGAGTGAGAGTGGATGAAAGGGGATGAGATTTATAAGTGGATGGGTTAGAGAGAGAAAGAAGAGAGAGAGGGAAGCTGGTGAGGCAACAAAGAGCCATAATTAAGTCTCTGCTTTTGAAATCTTTCGAAACAGAGCATGTTTGGTAGATATTATTCAACTCAATAGCCTTTGTATTTCTCTCTCTTTTCAAATCTACTAGTGATGGGTTTGAACGGTTACCGTTCATATAAAGCTGGACAGCAGACAATGTGACCGTGAGGAGGCTGAGCCTTGAAGGAAGGGGACATGAGAAGGTGTGTCAGCAAAGGTGTTGGGCCTCGAAAGAGAATGGATTAGAGGGTCCCATATCGATTGGAGAAGGGAACGAGTGACAGTAAGGACGTTGGCCCAAAGGAGTAGATTGGGGGCTCCCACATCGATTGAAGAAGGGAACAAGTACCCACGAGGATGCTGTGTCTCTGAAGTGGGGTGCATTGTGAGATCCTACCTCTGTTGGAAGGAGAAAGAAGCATTATTTATAAGGGTGTGGAAACCTCTCCCGGTCAAATGCTTTTCAAAAACCTCGAGGGAAAGGGTAAAGAGAATAATATCGACTAGCTGTGCATTTAACGGTTAAACAAGGCATAAAAGAACACATTTCATGATTTTTTTTTTTTGTTTTTGAAACCCGGCAAAGATTCAAGAACTTTACTTTACTTTTTTATTCTTTAGGAGTTTCACCATAATAGATTAATGATATGGATCGAGACAAGATGATGAGGAATAGCTTGGAATTGAAACATTTAGATTATTGAGAAACAGCACGACAACTTCCCAAGTTTTGGACACAATCATAGGCTACGAAACTAGATGCTCTCGATTTCTCGTACATGTCGGCAATTATTAAGATTGATCAATCCCTTTGCAACGTTTAACCGAGTGTTATGTATCAAGTTGTAAAAAACAGAGCAACTGATACTCATAGTGTTTTTTATTTATCAGAGAATAGAAAGTCAAGAAGGCGCTGTGATCTCGAGCATGAAATTTGCATCATTTTGAAGAGTGTATGCAGTTTCATTTTCATGGTGGAGGGCCAATGTAGTACCGGTAACAAAATGTGAACTCGTGACATTTTGTATCCTAAACGAACGAGCTACGAAAATGTGAACTCGTTGAACTCTCACGTCGATGAAATCATTGTTATTGTAACAGTTAAAGTCCACCGCTAGCAGATATTGTTTGTTTTGATCCGTTACGTATCCCTCACGATTTTTAAAACGCATCTATTAAGGAGAGGTTTCTACACCTTATACGTGGTTTCCACGCCTTTATAGTTTTATTCCACTTTTCAACCAACGTGGGATCTCACAATCCACTTTCTTGGGGGCTAGTGTCCTTACTGGCACACCGTCCCGTGACTGACTCTGATATCATTTGTAACAGCTTAAGCCCACCGCTAGTAGATATTGTCCACTTTGGCCCATTACGCATCATCATCAGTCTCTCACAATCCACTTTCTTGTGGGCTAGTGTCCTTACTGGCACACCATCCCGTGACTGACTCTGATATCATTTGTAACAGCTCAAGCCCACCGCTAGTAGATATTGTCCACTTTGGCCCATTACGTATCACCATCAGTCTCTCACAATCCACTTCCTTGAGGGCTAGTGTCCTTACTGGCACACCGTCCCGTGACTGACTCTGATATCATTTGTAACAGCTCAAGCCCACCGCTAGCAGATATTGTCCACTTTGGCCCATTACGTATCACCCTCAGTCTCTCACAATTTTTTAAAACGCGTCTATTAGAGAGAGGTTGTCACACCCTTATAAAGAATGCTCCGTTCCATCACCAATTGATATGGGATCTCACAGTTACGATTAGGGTCATAGAAAACCGAGAATGTTGATGATAGTGGTGGAGGAGGAAGAGGGTGGACATGATTGAAACAGATAGGTAATAAGAGACAGAGAATGCAGAAAGTGGGTGATAAAAGGGTTAAAGAAAGGGAGAAAGAATGATGAAAGTAAAAGAGTTAGGAAGAAAAAGGTTATGGAGAGTGTATGAAGAAGAAGGGTATGTGGGTGGCACAGGCAACACCACATTATGACCACCATCCCACCTCTTCTTCTTGCTGTCTCGTGATTTGTCCAACACGCTTTCATGCCTAAATTAGTGTCGAGCTACGTACGGTCATATTGCATATCCTATATTTGAGAGTCGACTCCTTTACTGATACCTATTTCGTTTGATACAGTTGTCAAACCCATATGACGGGACACTGGTGGTATCAGAGGCTTCTTTTACCCTTTTGAGTAAACGACGTAGAACCCAATTTGACTTCATAGTCTCCGAGGTCCCGTTTCCATTTCGAGACGCTTGACCTAAGTGGGTCCAGTGGTATCGGGTCAAGTTAATCAATAACGAATATGATGTGTCACTAATACATTACACATTGTTTCTCATCATTCAGCGCCACCGCAGTGCTCTCCAACAGTCACCGGCGACGGCGGAATTGTGGGCTTTCTTGGCTTCCTAGTACGGGTTCTTTCAATTTTCCGACATGTCGGCCCCGTATAGCCTTCCCATGTGCGACACTTGGATTTGTGGGCAAAACTGTTCCTCTTCAGCCGCCACACATGTCTTGCACGCCTACCTTTGCATATTTGTAATCTAATCATGTTTTTTCTTTTTTTCTTTTTTTTTTTTAAATTATTTCTTTTAGTCAATCTTATCAATAATAGGGTTTTATTTTGATATAACACACAATAATCAATATTTATTGCTATTTATTTTAAAAATATACTGACCGTAACAAGAGAGTAATGATGTTCAAAGGACATATCGGGCAGTCGTTCCAAGCACAACCGTCCATAAGGTCTTTTGAAATAGGTATTTTTACGGGCTTCACAAGACGCCAGAATTAAGCTTGTGAAGAGAGCTGTAGACGAAGATGCTGTAAATGAGGTAAACATTTATGAACTAAAACACGGTTAAAATGACTAAGGTGAGTTAAAAAAAATATAAAATCTACTAATTAGTAATGTAATATTAAAATACATATACCTTATATTTCTCTCCCGTCAGCACTAATAAGCAAAAATGAGTGGCGATATAGCATGCTCAAAAAATTGCCTCGATAAAAATTGACCTCCACCACCTAAAATTCCCCATTATTTGTAACAATTCAATGTAATGGGTTGGTGGCCATAACAAATAGCCATATCCAAAATAATTATTAAAATAAAAATATTTATACGTTTAAAAAATAAAGTCAGACTCTATTTATAAAGATTTTGTTTTGGATCATATTTATCAATGTGGTTGTGCTTGATTTGTTCCATTCAGACATCGATAACTATAAGTTGGGTCGTTTTTCACTTTTGGATAATTCTCTTTCCAAATTTTGACTTTTATACTACTGGTTGGTACCGTACACGTGCAATAGAGACTATGGTCGAATATAAATAATATAAATTATTTTATTATTATTATGGTAAAATAACAAGTAATCAAATTATTAAGAAAAATATATAATTAATATAACTGATTTTTTTTTTCAATAAATAAAATTTTCAACTAATTCAATTTATACCAATAAAGTTTTAAATAAAAATATAAAAAATTAATTTTTCCCTCACATTTTTATTTTCTTAATATAATTGTAAATATTTCTAAATTTATAGAGATGGGCCGACTAGGCCCATTTTAAGAGATGGACCTTGAACCCAAATTTTGTAAATTTAGTATAATTAGACAAAAAAAAAAAAATTATAAATATATTAGTTACAAAAATAATTATGAATAATGTAAAAAAATTAAATTGTTAGGATCAAAATTAGTAAGTTAATTTTAAATTATTTCAAATTTAAAATATTAATAAAAAATTGTTCATTTACATAATAGAATACATAATATTATTTTAAAAATTAATTATTTGATATTAGACTTTTAATTATTCAATAATGAAGAAAAAAATTATAGGAAATTAATAATTTATTTAAGAAAGAAATAATAATAATAAATCTATCTTAAACCCAATTTCATTATTAAAATTTTATTTTAGAAAAAATATAAGGTTAATTTGAAATTTAAATAAAAACACTAAAACTAATTATTTTAGTTTTAATGGCTATTGACATAAATTAATCTAACTAAATTAACTAATCTGTTGAACTGAAACTAATTTTTGTTAAAATTATTTCCTTTTAATTTTTTAAAAATCCATTTAAATAAATACTTGTTATTACACTTTTGCCCTCCCCGCTTTTTCCAGGAAACTCTGTAAGTTTTGAAGGCTCGCATTTCTGTAGTCACCTGTTCAATTTCCTCCATGGATCACTTTTCCGTCTTCCCCGGCGGCGATGGAGCGTCGGAACGGTCTGATTCTGAGGAGGAACATGACGACGGCGGTTCGGTTTCTAATATCTCCAATCCGAGTACTAGTTGGAGCTTTGGTGGCCTCATTAAGACTATCGCGACCAAGTCGGAATCTGTAATTTCGAACTACCGCCGTGATCTTGAGGAATTAGGATCCGGTTTGAGGAAGGAGACGTCGGTGATCCGCGAAGTCGCATCGCGTGCTGTGAAGGACCTTCCGACGACGCTTGATGTCGGCGCGTCTGTTGTGCAGGAGTCGCTGGAGTCAGTCGGCGAAGCTATAGACGATATCGGAAGCGCCGTCTGGAAATCGACGTCGAAGATTATCTCACATGGTAGGGAAACGTTTTTAGCTTCTGATCTTGTTTCTGAAAAGCATGAAAATAGCAGCGATGTTGTTTTTTCGTTCAAGCAATTAGGAAGTAGCACGGCTAGAAAACTCGAATTCAAACAGTATAATAGGTTCAATACGCAATTGATTGCGATTCAGCGTGACCTAAATACATATTTGGAGGAACCTAAGGATTTAGAGAATTACAAGAATTGGAAATTAGGTTTCGTATTGGAAAACAAGGAAGAAGAAATTGATGATCTGGTTAAAGAGAGTGATGATGTTCGGGAGACATATCGGACGGTTGTTCCAAGCACAATCGTCCATGAGGTGTTTTGGAGTAGGTATTTTTACAGGCTTCACAAGCTAAAGCAAGCAGAAGAAGCCAGAGTTAAGCTTGTGAAGAGAGCCATTTGTGCAGAAGATGAGGAAGATTTGAGTNTGTGGGAAGAAAGTTAATGAAGCAGTATGATGTAGATAGAGGTAAAGGAAGGAAATATTGAATTGCAGTCGAAGAGTGGTGAATCCAGTGGAGCTCTGAGTACTGAGAAGAGAGATAGTAACAGTTCAGAGAGTGCCAAACCAGGAAATAGTGGTGATTCCTGCAAAGACTGTGACATTTCAATCATTTCCAGTCAGCTTGGGGAAGAAGAAGAACTTGGATGGGACGAAATTGAAGACATTGGAATCATTGAGGAGGCCAGAGGCAACAATGAACAAAGAATTGGTTTGCACAAGCGGCTAATTATGGCAGAGGAAGAGGAGGATCTGAGTTGGGAAATTGAGGATGAAGATGAACCTGCTAAACCGTGAAGAAACAACACACTTTTATTCAACTTCCAGTTCATAGAATCCATGATTTTGTGAGTACAGTGTTTTGTTTTGTTGATAAAGCATATTTTGTTCATATCTCATTGTCCTTTGACATCTATAAGTTGGCTTCTTTATTTACCTCATTCTGGGTTTTGTTTGCAGATCACATTCACTTGGAAGTTGACAATTTCTCTTGCATCGAACAGTGGGTGTCATCTGTTTGCATCAGCTGAGGTATTGGGTATCTTGAAAACTAATGTAGATTTGTACGATCAAACAAAAACGTTTACAAAAGAAATGGTAGCTTTGTTCAGATATAGATTGTAAGTAAAGAGACAAATGGATGGGAGGAAAGGGAGAGGTTGTAAAATTGGTTAACAATCCATACAAAGAAGGTTTTGTAAGTTATAAACTTATTGGTTAAGTATTCTTAATCTTTTCTAAAATAGGGTTGGGATGAATTCTAACATTATTTTCGGGTTAATTGAGTGGTAAAAAAAAATGTAAATTTACAAACCAACTTTTTGGTTTTCATTGATGACCAAATGTACCCACCAGATTTTCATCCGAAGAAGAGTGGCTATGGCGGCTGAAATCGCTTTCCCACTCTGGAGATTCCCAACCCAGATGAAGATGAGCTCAATGTACGTCCTCGTTTCTTTAGCTCTAATCTTCCTTCAAGAACCAATGCACAGCATTCTTTGATATCAATTGTACCAATCTACGGATTAGCGACGACTTTTCTTTTCATTTGCAGGAGAAGAAGAGTTAAGTTTCAGAGCGATAAGAATCCGTAGGGGTTTGTAAATGGAGGAACCGCTTGCGCCATTGCTCGAACATTTCAGAGTGGGTCGGTGGATGGGCAGTGGCAGTCTGGCAGAGATGACGACAAAGACGACGAAGATGCTATAATCAACCACCGTTGTTCATGATTGACACTCTTTTAGCCCTTGGATCAAGACGGCAACCAGATCGCTACGGTGTCTGAGCCTATTTCGGAGTGTCGCAATTAATTGTTGGCCTAGCGCATGGTCAAGCCCTAAGGGGCGAAGGTTGAAGAAGGTAAGGAGTGTAGCCGGACGGAGATGGAGACAAATCGGCCGTTAACGGCGCGACCTTGGGTCAAAATCTAAGCATAAGAAATCTCCGGGATTTTAGTACGTTGAAAAGAGAGAATTGGGTCGGAGGTACGGTGTCTTTGCAATCTCGTAACTCTCTGGTTCTCTCCATTGATGGACAAGCTTTTGGGCGCTAACTTGACACATCTCACCAGGTAATTTGAGAGACGGGGAAATTTTTTTAGTTCGTTCTTCTTCTTGAATTTGCTTGTTGTCTGAAGATCTGTGATTCTTCTGTGGCTTTTTTTTGAAGGATTTTATTAATTCTTCTGTTTCTGATGCATCTTCTTCATTAGGAAAATGGTGGAGTTCTGTTTCGTTATTTGAGATTGAACCCTTGGGAATATTCTAATAGAAGAATGGTACTCCTGAGCTCACATACTGCAAGCTTGTAAGCATTTTTTTTCTCTCTTACCAAGTAATTCATCTATCTGGAACTATCTGTTCTTGTCTATGCTTGCTCTACGTAGAACTTTAAATTCAGTACAAGCATCGTTATCCAAAGAATCTGGTCTGAAATTGCAAGTTTGCAACCTTGGAAGTTCATTGCTTTGTTGTTTTTATTTGAACCTGTTGTCGTATTTAGATTGATGACTGAATCCATCCGAAAACAAGAAGAATGTATGCATAAATTCATAATCAGATGATAACTGATCAAGGGGCACTGTCTGAATCCAATTGAACAAGCATTCAAATAAAATGAAACATCTGCATCATATTCAATCAGAAACAAGCCATACCATCTACAATAGATGAAGATTTTTTTGTTGCTTCAAAAGCTTTTTTTTTTTNATTTTTTTTTTTTTTTTTTTTTTTTTTTTTTGACTGGAAGACTTCAAGACCTTTATTTACAAAAGGTCTTCTCTGCATTATCTAACAGAATGAGGGAAATTCTTCTGCAGGTTTTGGTAAAGTTATCAACTTAGAACTTTGCCCACAAGACCAAATATGAGTCATTGGCTCTAGACCTTCAATGACAGTTTCTGAGCAGCCAATGCCTCGGCTTCAAGTGTTGGCTCCCACAGTAATGTTGTTTCTGCCAGCAGTGAGGTCACGATGTATGGGTCCATGTTCGAAGCAGGACGTCGGTCTTCCAAATAACCTATTCCATGATAACATCACAAGAACAGAGTTAACTCAATGAATTTTGGCCTTCCTGCATACTCAAGGACAGAGCTAAGGCCTAAAATCACTTGGAAGGAGAACTTTTTTTCTTCCTGTAATGATGTAACAAATACCTTTGCCTTGCTTCTCAGTGTCACGTCCCACACGGATCGAACAGCCACGGTTAGCCACCCCCTGCAGTTGGAATTTTCAGCAGAATTTTCAAACATGTCCCAAACATTACTGTTCAGTTCAAACAAGTGTAGCAGATCTTAGTACATACCCAGGAAAAGGTGTTGATACTTGCTGTTTCGTGCTTTCCTGTCAACCTTCTCTCATTCCCTTCTCCATAGGCACTGATATGCTCATTGTGTCGAAGAGACAGATTCAGAATTGCCTTCTTTATGACGTCGAAGCCTCCTTCCTCCCTCATACTCTTTGTGCTGTATAAGAACGGATCTGCCGTTAATTATATGAATGTTGCATTGTTCTTCAATGAAAGAGAACGCATCCAATTACCTGTAATTGGTGTGGCATCCAGCTCCATTCCAGTCACCCTGCCAATGAAGATGAAGAATCAGACAAGTCCATTTGACCAGTGAATTTCAAGAATTAGTACCTAATTTAACCAAGCTACTACCTCAATTGGTTTTGGATCAAGTGTGAGAACTACCCCGGCTTGCTCAGTGATCCTCTGTCAAGACAAGAAGAAAACATGACTCCAAGGTTCTGTTTAACCATCTACTATAGATTATACAGACTCAAGGGTAAACAGGGATGAGTTACCTCAAGAATGTATCTAGAACACCAAATGTGATCTCCAGCTTCGATCCCGACGCTAGGACCAACTTGATACTCCCACTGCATGGAAATTATAGCAAGTTTAATGGATTACATGAATTGCAATATAGCAGCTTTATGTTTATAGTTGAAGACGTAAGTGAGAATGAGAGAGAACCTGGCCAGGCATGACTTCTCCATTGGTGCCACTAATGTTGATTCCGGCATATAAACAAGCCTTGTAGTGGGCATCTGATATGTCTCGGCCAAACGACTTATCAGCTCCAACACCACAATAATAAGGGCCCTATCATGAACAAGAATTCGTTGCAGATGAAGTTGATGTGATAGATTGTATAATGATGCACGGTACTGAAACTGTAAAGATGATATCAAAAGAATTCCAACCTGAGGACCAGGATAAGCTCCAACTGGCCAACCTAAAGGCCACTTCACATTTGTTTGAAGTAAGGTGTACTCTTGCTCTATGCCATACCTGAATTACAATGGTTTCAGTATTCTGCATTGGATAAGTACACCAAAAGACAAAAGACGAAAAGAAAATCATGTTCATGTAACAGCCCAAAAAGCCCAAGCCCAAGCCCACGTCAAGCAGAGGACTTTCTCTTTTTTGCTTCCCCTCAAAGTTTTTAAAATGTGTCTCCTAGGATCTCACAATTCTCCCCTTCAGGGCCTAACTAACGACCATCTTAGAAGGATGGCAACCATGGCAAACAGGTCATCTCTCAACTACAGACACACATTTCCATTAGAGGATCCTCAAATGCTTAGAACTTCATGGGACTCGAAATTGTAGTAGGATGAGAAAACTTGATAGAAATGGGATAAACATCAGGAAATATAAGAGACTAGAAACAAGTAATCAACCATGAAGGTTTGCTATAATCAGTTATGTAAAGTTAAATATTGCTTTTCATCAAGTACTGCGAAGAGTACTCGACTTAATTGGAGTACTAACCAGGGAATTTCATCCACAACCTTCTTGTTGCTGAAAATCTCAGCAGCTCTGTGGCGTTTGTTTGTAGGGATGGGTTCACCAGCTGGTGTGTATGTATCACAAATAACCTTTATTGGATGACAAGAACGTACATATGTCAGATATATGATATTGAAACAAACTTTGATCAATGAGCATGGAGATTAGATGTAACCGGACTTTCCCTTTTGGCCTTCCCTTCAAAGTTTTTAGAAAACGTCTACTATGGAGAGAATCTAGCTCTACTCTGACCGGTGCCTCACACCGTTTGGTGACTGACTCGGATACATTTGTAGACACATTTTAAAAACCTTGAGGGAAAGTCCGAAAGAAAAAGCTTAAAGAGGACAATATCTACTAGTAGTGAGTTTAGGCTACTCTTTAAACCTTGTGTCACTCACCAAAATGTTGTTGCCGCCACGAAACGGATCCTTGAAAATTGCTTGAGGACTGGATAAAAATGATGAGTTCATGATAGTCAAATGAAGGTACTAACTGTTATATGATGAAGTAATTATTTGATGTCATAGAGATCATACTATAGAATGACTTCACTGTCTTCTCCGGGTGCTTGTCCAGTACTAGATCCATCATAGTTCCACTTCGGTAACTCAGATGGATGTTCAACAGGCTTCGATATGGTCTGATAATATCGAATCACGAACAAAACGAAATAAGAACGACGAGGGTCGATTGAAGTGTTAGATTTTTACTATTTAATCAGAATGAGGAGACATCATACCCTTGACTTACTACGCAAATCAATGCCAGATCCTCCAATCCTATATCAGAAGCAAACCACAAAGGTTAAAGATTTTGAAAAATAGTTTTTACCGTTCAAGTCCATCGTTAGCAGAGATTGTCTTCTTCAGACTTTCTCTTCCGAGTTTCCCCTCAAAGTTTTTAAAATGCATCTACTAGGGAGAAGTTTCCACACTTTTATAAATAATGTTTTCGTTTTCCTCTCTAACCGACGTGGAATCTCACATACAATAATCTAATCTGCAGCGTGATGAGTTAAATACATGATAAGCAAAGAAGGCGAAATATACCAGATATACTCAGCAATAATCTTGTCGGTATAAGGAGTAACGTCGAGATTAAGCAGATCTTCCATCCTGTTGATAGTGCTGCCATCAGATTTGAGAGCCAAGACTCTGAACTTTGCAGAGCTCTTCACTGCTACTTTACTGCTCTGCTTCAGAAGCAAAGAACTCCACATCTTAGAGGTAATGGAGCTTGCACTCATAGAAGTCTGCTTAGTTCTCAGCTGCCATTGAACGGATGGAGCTAAAATTTGAGCCATTGTTTGCACCTAGCTGAAAAGAGAGCACTCAAAGATCAAAATCTTCAAACGAACCCAAAATTTCAGCATAATCCTTATCAAAAGTGAAGATCCATCCTTAAAAGATGAACATCCTTCTCAGTTCATCCTCCAAATGTTCATAGTTCATAACTCCACAGTCAATGAAATGAAAGACCTAAACACTGCAAAGTCATCTGTTCATTTGATTCACATTCAGACGATTCCAAATAGTATCAGAAGAAAAAACGGATCGGACTGTAAAACGAGGCCACATTCGCCTGAATCCACAACAAAACCACAAATCCAGATAGTGAAAACACCAAAAACTTACCGGAAAACAGCCGGAGAGCGGCCGGAAAACACAGACCAGGAACTGAGTTTCACCGATAATGGAGGAATGCAGAGTAGAGATAGAGATTCCTTGTGGCTGGTGTTAAAATGGAGGCGAAGATCCTAGTGAATCGCATTTGTTGGCTTTTGGAAAGCGGATAGAGCCGCGGGATGAATGGAGGAAATCGAGTTTTCGCAATCGAGAGATAAAAGGTATTTCAAACGTTTTCTCGTTGAATATTGAAGAATCCTGCTTGATTTTGACTGATTTAAGCATTAAATTACTCCTAATTATTGATTTTTGAAGCTTTTAACGGCTGAAAACTATATGAGTTGGAGAGAATCTTATGAACTCATTAATTTAGTTTCAACTTTTCTACTTCTTTGTTTATTGTTTGTTTCAATTTGATCCATTGATTCATCTGGTGGTTGATTAAAATATGTTTGAGGGAGGTGGAGAATCACAAATTATTTTAATACTTATTTCTCCTTTTTATTTATTGAATTTCTACCATTTCTAAATTCTTAAATACAAATTAAAGATATATATATTTAATATTTAGCCATTTAAAAATTTTAATTATAAATTTAGTCCTAAATTTTGCGTTACAACTTAAATTCTTTTTAATAGAATCTTAAATTTTTAATTTTATATTATATAAATACACATGGAGATAATATTTCTTACTTCTAAACCTATGATAATTTCCTAAATTAGCCCGGGACTCACTCTCAATAATCCTCAACAATCCTCCTCTCGAACAAATTACACTATAAGCTTCAAAAGCCTCCCTTGAGGCTCGACTCCTTTCTTTGGAGCCCTTGAACAAAGTACACATTTTGTTCGACACTTTAGTCACTTTTGACTACACCGAATTCTAGGAGGCTTATGGAGCTCTCGAATAACCTCTCCTTAATCGAGGCTTGACTCCTTCCTTTGAAACTCCTCGAACAAAGTACATCATTTATTCGACACTTTAGTCACTTTTGACTACGCCAGATTCTATTGACATGGCTAAGTTTAGGACATGGCTTTAATATTAGGAATCACGACTCATCTTTTGGGCTCATAATAAATTAAAAGTTGCTCCTAAAATCTCATGGCTTTGCTCTGGGCTTTCCCAAAATGTCTCCTACCAATAGTATTCCTCACTTATAAACTCATGATCATTCTCTAAATTAGCCAACGTTCTCACTCACTCCCAATAATTCTCAACATTTTACTCTTTAATTTTGTAGTTTTTTCATATTTATTTGAATGGAAAAGATATTTCTTTAAAATAATTTCAAAATTCAAGAACAAAAATGAAACTTTTCAAAAGCGTATGAACATAATCATGTATAATTTAATCTAGAATTTTTCAATACATACACAATTTGAACGGCTCAAAATTCATAAATGATTATATATACAGTTCATAAAGAAAAATGATAACAATGATTTAGGAATGTTTTTGATAATTTAACATGATGAACTAAAAAGAAAAAAAAAAGTGGCAAAGAATTATTAGAAAAAAGAATCAACCAAAAGAAAAAACATCACGGTTTTTTTTTTTTTTTTTTTAAGAAAGAATTATGGAGAGAATTTATGGCGCCAATTAACGCCATTTTTTCCAGATGAACGATGCAAATCACCATCTTCCCAAGAGACCCAATGCGGTTTGAGCGAGCGAATGCATCGTGATGCGGTGGCGGCTCAGCCCGACGGTGCCGGAGAAGATGTTGAAGCTTTCAATCTCCGAAGTGGTTTCCAAGACGGCCTCCAGTTCCTTCGCCATCCCTAATTCCTCGAAGAAATGTATGTTCTCTGTTTTTTCCCTCATCATCCAAATCGCCATTTCTATTACGAATCGCCGAATCTGCGGCGTTTTAGTTGGTGGATTTTTATGCCTCTTTAGAATCTGTACCAATGTCGCCGCCAATTCGGCCTGCGTCGTGCCGGCCCTCTCGAATGTGATGGCGGCTTCGTAGGATGTTGTGAATTTCAAAATTTGTGCTGATAGTCCGATCATTACTTCCTGTAGTTTCTGTTCTTCTGATTTGATTGCCCGAACCACCTGAAATCGAAGATGAGGATTGAGATAAGGATTAAACAGAAGCTAAATTCAGATTAACGCGCTATGATAAACAGGAAATTATATCTAGAAATGCCCTTATATGTGACTAATTTCAGGCTTTTGAATCTAGTTTTTCAAATCATAATCTATAAGCCAGACATAATTTACACAAATTAAGATACAAACAAAAAACTTCACATCCCCTAGAGATAACCTAAAACCTTGATATGGATTATATGAACAAATCTAGTTAATAATCACTTGAATGGTGTAAAAATTCCTTTTCTGTATAAACCAATTCTGAAGATGTAAAGTTCTTCTGAATCAAAAAAAAAAAAAAAGTATCAGTCAACTTTGTTTGTATGTATTTATAGCAAGCTTTTAATGCAATATATGCATATGTGAAGAAAAGTATGATAATATTTGTTCTTCCTTGCACTAGTTTCATTAACTCAAGTGTCAAAGAAATGTATTTGGTTGTTATTAATAGAAAAGGAAGCGTTTGATTTTGATTACTTACTGTTGAAGCTGCAGCTGCAACTCCCCTGAGCTTGTTGAAACCTTCTGCGCCACTGTAAATGCACAGATTTCTCAATATTCGTGCAGCGTTCACGCGAAGCAACGGAATCTCCAAAGTTGATACCAGGTTTTCCAGCACCTCCAGCTTCAGAATTCGATTACAGTTGCTTTGGCTATCCAATGCAAGCATTGCCAGTGCTTCTCCAGCCGCTATCCTTGCATGGTTGTGAGTCTCTGCTATCTCTTTGTTGAAGAAAATTCTGAACAGTTCCTTTAGAATGCCACCAGTACCACCGATTCTCTCGGTTGTATCCTCGTCCAGCGCCAAACTGGTTAAGATTTCAATGCCTAGTTGCTGAAGTGATGGATGTTTATCGCCGTACCGCAGTACATCCCTGATGTTGCTGATTGTAAAAACTATCTCAGCTATCTCATTCCGGAGAAATTTTCCTGTCGTGCCTGTCGTGCTTGCCAGCATCTTCACTACTTGCAGTGATCTTTTGACTGTTTGAATCTGTGATGGTGCAACGTGTTCGTCTTTCAATAGCCTTTCGTCTGCGTGAGTGAAATCTATGATTTTCGGCAGGAGGCCTCTTGTGTTTCCAATCTTACCACAGTTATCGTGGTCTCGTGCAAGTTTTTTTAGAATGACAAGTCCCAAGTGATTGAATGTCCAGAATGCATAGTTCGCACGGTCGTGGATTATCTTCTTTTCGCTTATTTCATCTGCCGAAACGTGGGAGCTTCGACTGTTGTGGAGTAAAGATGATATCGACTCCATGGCGCCAGGTATCCCAGCAACTCTTAATGAATTCTGCTTTTTTCCTGCTAGTTTTGACAGTATTTCAGCTGCTGATAGCCTGATCTCTTCTTCTTGTGGGTCTTTCCAGTTCAACATCTCCACTAATCTTTCTATAACAGCAAGATTCACCCCTATCTTTTCAAGTGTGTCATCAGAAAATCTCTGGTTCATCGAAAACCGTCGAAGAATTCTCACTCCGATGAGCTGCTCATCAGGAAAACTTGAATCTAGGAGCTCCATTGCAAAAGAGACCATATCCATTTTCAGGCCATCGAAAATACTTCCGTTGACACATCTTGAATATGCGTCGTAAAAGAATCTTTTCGTTGAGATCATGCCGGAAGGACCCAATTCACATTCTTTATTCACCTTTTCCAATACCTTCCTGAAGATAACCTTCCATTCCCAGTAAGCCTTTTCTATTAAAAACAACAAAGCTTCTGCCAATGCCAAGCCATAGAAGATGCTGAGAGCAGCGCGCCTGTTCCTCTTGTCCGTGTCTCCCTTTGCTATATTGCCATAGTTGTGCTTGATCAATTTCATTAGCGAGAGCACCACACAAGCTGTTGCAGATATAAGCTGAAGCCAATAGAGAAGTTTACTGATGTTTTTTGACAGGAAAACCCATTGAGCATATGGCAAAAGAGGAACATCTGATGTGCTCCATTGCCGAGTTGGTATCTTCGACTGCTCCGACATTCCTCGGTTGCTAGCATTTGAAATTCCTCTTATATCTCGACCTCGACTTTGCTTTCCTAATGCAATAACTGACTTGAAAGTTGCTTTGATCTTTTCAACCAGGAAGTGGGAGCTGGTCCTCAATGCCCGAAAGCTGTTTAAACCAGCATCAGCAATCGACCATGTTGCTTGGTGCTGCCATTCTAGCTCATGACTCCGGCTGAATATTCGAGTTCCTTCAATCAACAGAATAATAGTGATGAACCAAAAGTCAGTTTTATCTAATGTTATAGCAAAACCACCAAGAAGAACCACAGTTGCCCAGATGAACCCAAGAGTTCCCAGCCCTGTCGCCGCTTTCTCAAGTACCGCCAACCGGAGAGCAAAAAGCGTCAGCTTCTTCTCCGGTGCACGGACTGCAGGTTTCATTGGTGATGCAAAGTCCACATTACTACTTTCTCTCATCGTGATATTGGCCCTCGGCTCAAACATTGTGTTCCCACTGCCAGTTTCTGATATCTGCAAACGAACGTCGTTCCGATCACCTGCGGGAGACTTCCCACCATCCATGTTCTTCAAGTCGATCACCAAGCCGAAGATTTTTGTGAGATAAAACTTGAGATGCTGTTTCTGTTTGAGCTATGGATGAAGTCTGGTGATTTTATATGCAATGAAAGCTTAGTGGGCACGGCTTGTTTTGGAAATGGAAGGAGTAACGTGAAGTGGCTTCTCTTTCTGTGGATTTACTCAGAAGTTCTTTGAGTTCTTGGAGAAAAACAAACACCCTTTAACGTGGAGCAAGTAGAGACGAGTTCCTTCATCCAAAAGGTCGAGAACTTCTTAACCCTTTCTTCTATGTTTTCTTTGTGTAGATTTTGAATGCTTACTGATGAAGTCTGATCAAAGCAATTTCCTCATTCATAGTCTAATGGGTCATTCCACGTATTGACTTTTTGAGTTCATTCACAAAGCAAGTGCCTTTTTTGCCAATACTACTTTTTGGAGACTTTCTCGAGTCTTTTTTTTGGGAATAATTTTGAAATTACTGAAATAGCTCAAATCCAGTATTAGAAGATATGGTCTGTTTTGGCCTTTTACGTATTCTCATTAGTCTCACAGTTTTAAAACGCGTCTACGAGGAAGATGTTTTCACACCCTTATGAGAAATGATTTGTTCCCCTCTCCAACCGAGTGAGACCTCACAATCCATCCCTCTTGGGCCCCAGTGTGCCTCGCACACCACTCTGCTCTAATACCATTTGTAACCGTCCAAGCCCACTGCTAACAGATATTGTCCGCTTTGTCCCGTTATGTATTATTGTTAGCCTCACGGTTTTAAAATGCGTATAGTAGGGAGCGGTTTCTACACATCTGTAAGAAATGTTTCGTTCCTCTCTCCAATTATGAGACCTCACACTTACTTTTCGTGTAGGAATTCAAATTTCAAAATCATGTCTTAAATCTCTACATATTAATATGAAACGGTTTATCAATATTATTTGAAGTTCTGTAATTGAAATAGACGTTTTAAAAATTGATAGACCAAAATAGAATTTAAACCCGAACACCTTCTCATAAACATACCCAATCCAGAAACTCTCCGACACGTCTCAATTTCGAGTTGATGAACGAATAAATCAGTTAGACCTAAAATATAGAAGAAGGAATAGTGTGGAAATAGAGTTATTTTGTGTGAAGTTAAAGGAAGAAATAAGAGCCAAGCAAAGAAGGAATTTTGAAACTCAGGCGTATCCCAAAGCCTTGGAGTACAAGCATGAAAATGCAAGCTTGTGGGAAAACCCCATATTTAAGCGCATCTTAATTAAATTTAAATTATTTCTCTCTTTAGTTTTACGTTATAAGAACCCTTCTTCTAAGCACCTTACTTAACAACTTCCTCTACCCAAAACGTCATGCAAATCGAATCGTTAGGTTCTTATCAGATATCTCGAGTTGTAAATAATTTTTTTAAGTTAAGTTGTGAGATCTCATACCGATTGGAGAGGGGAACGAACCATTCTCTATAAGGGTGTAGAAATCTTTTCCTAAAAGACACGTTTTAAAAACCTTGAGGGGAAGCTCGAAAAGAAAAACCCAAATAAAACAAAGAAAAACCCAAATAAAACAATATCTGCTGACGGTGGACTTAGACTGTTACAAAAGTAATGTGCAAGTCTCCATCCTAGATAAGTTGAGGATAACGTAAATTTTTACTTTAGCTAAGATGATAGATGGTAAATCGTAGCGACGAGACAATGTATGAAATTTCCTCTTCATCCATGATTTCTAAAAAGTTTCATAATATAGAAGAGTAGAGATTCAAACATGTAATCTTCTAGTTGAAGATATATATCTTAACTTGTTCCCGACTAACAAAATTTTAGTTGTTTTACCTTCGAAGATGATGTTTATTCAGTTCAGACCTCAAAAGGATGAAATTGTTTGGAAGCCAAATTCCATAATGGGAACGTTAACTCAATACAGCAATACATGATGGGTAACGTGGAAAAAAGAAGATTTCCTCGTCTGAATGAAGAATCTTGTAATCGTACCTCCAAATGACAATAGCTTTCTAGAAGAAGGTCAAAAGTTTCTAAATTAAGTAATGCAAATCATATCGGTCCAAGCACACGACCAACAAATATTGTTCACTTTAGCCCGTTACGTATAGTCGTGAGCCTCATGGTTTTAAAACACGTCTATTAGAGAGAGATTTTCGCACCTTTATAAGAAATATTTTGTTCCCTCTCCAACAGATGTGGGATTTCACAATCATCTCCCTTGAGGGCCCAACGTCCTCGCTGGTACACCGTCCGTCTCCACAACTTACCTTGAATACCAGGTTAAACGAGAAGAAAACAGTCCCCAAGATACAGTCTTCAGCCTTTCTTTTAATATCGTGCGAGTACCTACCTAGTCCAATTTCCACGCACTTCGACTAATACACTCAAACATGCATCATCTTTCACCCAAAATATGACAGAAACAGTACAGAAGCCCCAGAAAGGTAGAACTTTATTGTCATTTCAGTTAGGATCATAATAGCTACAAAGCCATGTTGGACGTGTAAAGTTTATCAGCATTACCATGGTAGACTGATAAATGCACACCTTCCTGGAGCAGCGAGTCCTCTCTATGCTGCCTGAGATTATTGTTCAACTGCCAAGACAAATCTGAACTTCATAAAGGTTCGAGTTCAACCTTCGTTTGGGTATTAGAATGAAAAATAAAACTGTGAATGTCGGTACGAGCAAGACCCGACGTATGCAGTTGAAATCAGCCTTCGCCTTTTTCAAGTGAGGATAATCACACCTACAGGAGATGATGATGACTGTAAGTCAAGACATATGCAAAATGGTACCCAGAAGAGTCCAATCCAGTTATATAAGGTTTGGATGCCGATGTCCCTCCAGTTCATGAGAGCTGGAGGGTGTACATACTCCATTTCGGAGGACCGTCTCTCCTGTGCGTTGTTTTTATTGTTTGAAAAGACGATAAAAACGACTGTTTAGACTATAATAGGTTAGCTTGAGTTTTCTGGTCTAATGATGAACATACATAACATTAGAGCCAAAAGTAGGAGCACAAGCTGAAACCGAAAAAAATGAACGAATCTAGGTAGTTCAGTTGATTTGAGCTGTAATCAGCCCAAGTCCAAGCCCAAGCCCATCGCTAATAGATGTTGTCCACTTTGGCTCGTTATGTATCGCCGTCAGCCTCACGGTTTTAAAACGCATCTGTTAGGGGAGAGGTTTCCACACCTTTATAAGGAATGTTCCGTTCTCCTCTCCAATTGATGTGGGATATCATATTTATCCCCCTTGGGGGCCCAGCATCCTCGCTGGCATACCACTCGGTATCTGGTTTTGATGCCATTTGTAACAGCCCAAGCTCAACGCTAGAAGATATTGTCCGCTTTAGCTCGTTACATATAGTCGTCAACCTCATAGTTTTAAAACGCATCTGTATGGGAGAGGTTTTCACACTCTTATAAAGAATGTTTCGTTCTCCTCCCCAACCGACGTGGGATCTCACAATCCACCCCCTTTGGAGCCCAGCTCTTTGCTAGCACACCGTTCGGTGTCTAGCTCTGAGCAATACATGTTAGTTGGATCAGTTTCATGAAATTCAAAACGAAAATTAGTTTAGTGGTTGGTATACTCCATTCAGTTGGCAATGTTGATTTTCAAATGTTCTTAAATCATTAGGTTAGTACAAAGTCAGTTTTGGCCAAAAAGCAAGATCAACCATCCCACTGATACTCCTCCACTAGAGCTCTAGGTTCAAACATATTCAATGAATTTCCTTCCATTTTCATACCAACAGCTTCTGTAGGCAAGATTTTTAAAACGCGTTTGCTAGGGAGAGGTTTCTACACCCTTTCAAAGAGTGCTTCGCTCTCCTCCCCAACTGACGTGGGATCTCACAATCCATCATCTTTTGGGGCCAGCGTCCTCGCTATCACTCGTTCCCATCTCCAATCGATGTGGGACTCCCCAATCCACCCCCTTTGGTGGCACCCGGGAGTCTTGGATACATAAATAATGAAAACTTCTACACTAATACAAGGCTTCTGGGATAGAATCCATAACAAAAACTATGCAAGCTTCAGTGGAATCAAGGCAATACTATACCATCAAGCAATAGATACTTCCAAAAAGGAAGCTAGAGTTATAAACAGAGTATGTATAAGTCTATTCCTTCTCAATCTGTATAGCTACTTTCCTAAGAAATAAATGCATCTCAGAACAGAACTTTGAAGTAAATGATACCTTGCAAAATGATGTCTCAAAATCTCAATCTAAACGACAGCATTTCTCTGCCAGACCTTTGCTTTCTCGGCATCAATAATGGATTCCACCAGCTTAACAGCACTCTCCAGCTTCCCTTCTGCATTCACAACCACATAATCAAAGTTGTTAACATGCTTGACTTCCTCTCTAGCTGTTGCAACTCTCACCATCAATGATTCTTTCGTCTCCGTCTTCCTATTGATCAACCTCTCCACTAGTTTAAGTTCATTCTCCGCCATTAAAAACACAAAAACAGCAGAATTCCCAAGAATTTTCCTCAATGTCTCAGCCCCTTGAATGTCAACTCTCAACACAATATCATACCCTTTGGCCATGAAGTCCCGGATTTGCCTTTTGGGAATGCCCTTGTAATCTCCATATACTAACGCGTATTCCAGAAGCTCGTTCCTCTCGATCAAGGCGAGAAACTCTTCCTTAGAGACGAAATAATAGTCTTTCCCATCTACTTCACCAGGTCGGATCGGTCGGCTTGTTGCTGTGACGACGAAATGGAGCCCTTCTCGGACCTCTCTCAATCGTTTAATCACAGCGTCCTTACCCACACCACTAGGGCCACTGATCACGATAATTAAGGGGCTCGGATTCGGCACCAATGGCTCCGAGCTAAACGAAGAACCAAGCGAAAACTCGAGGGATCGAAGCAATTCCGATCGGTCGACTTTGTCGGGCGGGGGAATGGTAGCGGAAATCGGTCTTCGGGCATCGCCCATTTCGGAAAGGGAGGAGAACAATCGTGGGGTTAGAGGGAATGATTGAATGGGTTTGGATTTGGGGAAATTGGGAAGGGAATTAGGGTTGTGGAATTTTGGGTGGAGCGTTGAAGAGCGGGAAAGAGAGGCGCCGAAGAATCTGGAAGACATGGCGAGAAGAACGGGAAGAACAGTCAGTATCCGATTCAATTCACACTTGAACAGCTCTGGGAAACGGAATTTCGCTCTCAGAATTGAAAAAAAAATTGAATCACCGCTGAAATTGCTATACAAATTTTCAGCTTCTGAAGTGCCCGACCGTATTGCGACTGTTAAACTGTTTTTTTTTTAATTATTATTAAATGTTGGTGTCAGAGTTTGGTTGTTCAGTTGTTTTTATTTTTTATAAAATTTAAATATTAGACATTTACAAGTCACACCAATCATTAATTTTAGTTACAAACATTAAATATTCTTAATTTTTTTTAATAATTTTAAAATAGGGATAGATTGAAACTCTGTTTTTAGGTCATTAGGCTGACTCGACAACAAAAAAAAATGTCAACCAGTAAACGGATTCGAATTTTTTTATTTTTTAAAAATTCATCTGAACTCAAACCTTCACAATTTAGGTAGAGTAGTCCAAGTTGATCAGGGTCTTCGGTCATATGAACACTCTTATTAATAATTTAAGATACAGACTCTTTATGCATGAATTTGATATCAAAATGAAGCCCCAATCATGTCGTCAACTCTTAAACTAATAGAACTAATTCCCTACTATTGTTTAACCACTTATCGATCACTTTTTTGATATTGGGTAAAGCTAAATTTGGGTTCGACACTGACATGTGAAGCCAGATTTTCATTATATCTTTAAAAATTAATATAATAGGTATAAGTTAGATGTGATCTACAATTTTATTTTTAATTACTATAATAATTTATTACACTTTTAAATTTGAAAAGGTCTTTTAAACATTTTAATTATTGTCCGAACTTCCCTCACATCACATCAATAATAGGTAAATCTTAGAAATAATCTAAGACAATTATATATAATTAATTAATTAATCATAATCAGGATTTCAGTCGTATGACAAGAGAGAGATTTTCGAGTTTGAAAATTCAATTATTATCACATTTATAAGCTCTTATAGGTCTAACCATATTTATGGGTCACATCAGCCCTTTCGTGAGAGATGTTTAAGAGACAAAGTCTCTTAAAATTAGGAGGTCTACTCGAGTCATAAGTTGAAAATTGGATCCTTAATAGCTAATGTGAGTATAACTTAATAGTCATATTTATAAGCCACACGATGATGAGCCCTCTCGTGGGGGAGGTTTAGGAGCCCGAGCCTTTTAGAATAAGAGGTATATTCGAGTCATAGATCGAAAATTGGAACCTCAATAATCACATTGATAAGTCACACAACGATGAAGTCTTCTACGAGAAATGTTCAAGAGCTAAAACCTCTTAGAATTACGAGGTCTACTCGAATCATAAGTCGAAAATTGGAACTTTTATGAATATAATTCAATAGTCACGTTTATAAGCCACACGATGATGAGATACTCAAGAGGCTCAGACGAGTATGAGACCTTTGCTGATGTCATCTGATCACTCACCTTCAATTATTTGGTAAGAACGGAAGGGGGAGATAAAAACCGAGGATCAACTATTAATTAATGAAAAACAAAACAATGATTAAATTAATTAATCATGTGTTAATCGAGAAACTTCATTGTAGATTCTGATGTTTATTAAAGCCAAAGCTCCATCTTGCATTTCCGTGTTTGGACATTGAATTGAACTTTCCAGGTTCATCGTCGTCCACCTGATTCTTGATTCTCCATTCATACCTCTTCCCCTTCAGCGTAAGAGTTTCTTCAAACGCTCCCGCCACCCAAATTCATGATCGTTGCCGCTGATTTTCGCTTCAAATTTTCAAAACCCATCTTCGATTCAAAGTTTTAACCTAACCCACTATTTCAATTCTGCCTTTTTGGTTCAGGGTGTAATCCAAAATTTCAGAAGATCGGTTGTTCTTAAGCTCTTGGTTGATGGGCACAATTAAACCGTTTAGGGAATCCTCTAAAGCCTCTTTGAATTCTTCTCATCCTCCGCCGGTGACTTCCTCTACCGCTCGATTCGAGACCGTTAATGTTTCGCATGATTTCAAGATCAATGGGTATTCCCTCAACAAAGGTATGGGAATTGGGAAATACATTACATCGGATACGTTTGTCGTCGGTGGGTACGAGTGGGCTATCTATTTCTATCCCGATGGTAAGAGTATGGAGGACAACGCGGCTTACGTCTCTATTTTCATAGCGCTTGTCAGCGATGGCGCCGATGTTAGGGCTCTTTTTGAATTGACGCTTTTCGATCAAAGTGGAAAGGGGAATCATAAGGTTCATAGCCATTTTGAAAGGAGGCTGGAGAGCGGTCCGTACACCCTCAAGTATCGTGGAAGCATGTGGTAATTATTTTGCTTATTCATTTGAATTGTTCTTGAATGAATGCTTATTTGCTCAAATTGTTCATAATTCTGATCATCCGCTTGTAAGCTGTGGAAGTATCAAAACAGCTTCGATTGAGATATAAAATGAGTAATGTTGACTGAGTTGATTCTAAGGCTCTACACTTGGACTATCACCAACAACGATGAAAATAGGTGGAGCTGATAAAACCATATAGAACACTTCAGTTAATCTTCAATTGCTGAAGATGTAAGATTAGTGGGAGGCTGCACGAAGAGGATCCGTAGTGAAACGTGAAGTAGTGCAAGGTGTTGGTTAAATTTCAAAACTATCAAGACTTAAGAAAGTTGTTCTTGAGAATTCCTGTTCCTCTTTATCTTCCAATTCTTGATTAGCAACAGGTGAGCCTTTTTCTTAGTATCCCTTAAGGGCGTGCTAGCATGCGACTTTGACTGGAAACCGTTGGATGCCAGGAGAAAAAGAAGAACAATGAATTAACAAATGATTCCACTACTTGCAAAGAATGTACCATTGAGGTTGTAAGCTAGAGGAGCATGACCCTTTGGATGGTATCACTAGAATTGATTTTCCCATTGATCATCATCCATGCGAAGGATTCGAGCATCCTATGTATTTTTACTTACAAATTTTAGTAAAAGAGATTGGGCTAATTATCAGCCTTGATGATGCCAATTGATCACATCATGGACTTTGAAGAAAAGGAACCTGAGGGATTGATTCGCTACCGTCGATTGTTGTTTGTTTGGCTTAGTAGTTAAAGAGGCAAGTTGGGAACCTAGATACCTTTTAAGTCATGGTACCTACTTAGAATGTTAAAATCTAACTGCCATAGGGTTTTATTGAGGAATTAGGCTAGGACCAAGGATGTACGTGAACCTGCACGCTCATGGTTATCATAGAAGAAATGAGATATCGAGACAACCATCCTTTCAGCCAAACTACTAGAAATATTGTTTTGCTTCATTTGCTAACGGTCTTCATGTATAGACTTTCCAACCACAAAGAAGTATCATCCTTCAATATATGACGGTGGCAGATATAGGTTTTTTTTTTTAAAAAAGTTAATGTGAAAACTTAACTTTCATTGAGTAAAAAATGAAGGAACCACGAATTAGAAGCCAAACTACAAGAACAGGCTCCTATCAAGATAAATAAGTCAAGCAAATAATTACGAAAAAGCCTAGAAACCGAAGTCCAGATAGAATCTAACAAGAGACCAAACATCGCAAGAACTCTCACGCCTTTTGAAGATTTTGTTGTTTCTCTTGACCCAAAGCTCCACAACATAGCACATTCACCCTTCTGCCACGAAATGGAGAATGAAATGCAATCTATGTTCTAAAGGTGGTAGATATAGAATGTAGTGCTATGTTTCGGGGAAGGTTCAGCATAGTATGTTTGTAGACTAGCTGGTTTAGATGGTTTATGGATTTAATGTTCTTTATGGATGTTAGTTGGTTTTTATTTCTGGTAGGACCATATCTCTATCTAATGAGTCCAATGGATTATTTGTGGATCTAAATGTTTCATTTAGACTATGTCAGTCATCTATGCCTTATTTATTTATTGAGTTTGGTGGATGAAAATATGTTTGTGGATTTGGGAATTCTCTCTCATCTTTCCATTGTGTTACGTTCGATCTGTACTATATTCTTAGGTCCCTTCAATTGCACGTTTTATGTTGATATGAATGTTCAATTGCACGATAGTATGAAGGCTGAAAAGGGGGATATCACTCGTGAATTTGCAGGGGTTATAAACGTTATTTCAAAAGAACGGTTCTGGAGTCGTCAGATTACCTTAAAGATGATTGCCTCTCATTTAAATGTGTTGTTGGGGTTGTTAAATCACAAACGGAGGGGCCTAAAATCTATTCTATAACAGCACCTCCCTCTGACATCGGTCAGCAATTTGGGAAGCTTTTGGAAAGTCGTAAGTGTGCGGATGTTAATTTTGAAGTAGATGGTGAAATATTTGCAGCACACAAATTGGTCATTGCAGCACGTTCACCTGTATTCAGGGCACAACTTTTTGGCCCATTGAAGGATAAGGATACTCGATGCATTAAGGTTGAGGACATTGAGGCTCCTGTATTTAAGGTTCTCTTTCTTTCTCACTCTATCTCTCACATACACAGGCAGATAGGTGCATTTAGTCACATGCAGAGCCTCAAGCATGTTATTGTGCTAAATTCCATGCACTACACTTCTCAGCGAGCAATAAATGCTTTATTTCAATATAGGGTGATAGGAGCCTTATGGAATGAACTTCATTTATAATTTATAATCTTTTTTCTGAACCAACTCTCAAGAGCTGTAATCGGGGATTCAAAGAACCTTTACCTGCGTAGCACGATAGTTTCTTTTAGGGGCAAACTTCACCCCTATAATGTGTGCCGAATCCTTGTAAACTGTTAATGTAAAACGTTACCACTGCCGATGGGGGAAGGGAAGGGAAGAACTTTGGATAAAGTATATTGCATAACTCTGAATTTCTTTTTTATTCGTTTCTTTTTATTATTGGAATCTGCAGGCATTACTTCATTTCATGTACTGGGACAATTTACCGGACATGCTTGAGCTTGTTGGTGCTAACTCTAGGTGGGCATCAACTTTGATGGCTCAACATCTTCTTGCAGCTGCAGATCGTTATGCATTAGACAGGCTTAAATTGCTTTGTGAGGCTAAACTCTGTGAAGACATCGCCATAAACACTGTGGCGACTACTTTAGCTTTAGCAGAGCAGCACCATTGTTTCCAATTAAAAGCTGCATGCCTCAGATTTATAGCCATGCCTGAAAATTTAAAAGGTATGCCCATGAAACTGGACTCGATTCTTACCGTTCATGCTCTTTGGTTTCTCCTCTCTGCTTCTTAGCCTCCATAGCTGTTGAGACGAGTAAAATGTGGTTGTCAATTTAGCATAAACTGAAAATCTCTTAGACTTACTGTCAAATGATATAGGCTGTTGGGTTAGTCCTTTTTTTCTATTTGCTGTTGAGCTGGGCTCCCGGCATGGTATTGTGACCAATATTTATCTGCAAATATAGACATGCCAGCTAGTTCTGTGGGCTGGATTGTTTGAAGTGATGGAGTTGGATTAAGGTCAGGTGACAGGTATATGGATGTTTTGGAGATGATTGGAGATGATTGAAGGTTTCATTGTGTAGCATTGTTTATTTCAAACATTTTGTTGATATTTTGGACTTTGCTCTTCTCCCAAAGGGAAGAACTCATAAGCACCTCCAACAAGGAGCTACCGTCCCTATCTCAAGCTCTACTCACGCCAATCAAGGTTCTCAGACGATTCCGAAGAAATTGAGCAAACTAGCTATCCCATAATAAGTGCTCAAGGGTCCCCTTCCAATGCCTCTTTTGCAGATAATGTACCATTGCAAACACGAAACGAAGGAATAATGCCTTCGGGAATGAACGGTATTCACGTTCTCATGTAAAACCTGCCATGCAAGCATCTTAATCTTCTCCTAGGGCACGCCTGAATGTTATGTGGGATAGAACAAAGACCCAACATTTTGCTTCTTTGTCAGACAGAGGCCTTTAGAAACCTAACGAAAGTGAAGGACTAGAGGAAGATAAACCTCAACTACTTGGCCGAGTTCATACATTCTTCCTTATTTTGCCTTTCCCTTCTNCGTTATTCATGTTCAAGCAAGTTTCAACAATACAATTGTGACTCTTACAGATGTACGGGGTCGGATAATTTCTTGGTCCTCTGCTAGTACTTGTGGATTCAAAGTTCCAAGAAGAGGAACACCCTTTGTTGCTCAAACCGCAGTAGGAAATGCTATTCGGACAGTAGCAGATTAAGGTATGTAACGAGCAAAAGTCATGATAAAGGGCCCTGGTCTTNAGGTTAAGGTGCTTGCATGCAGGTTTTTATATTGGTGTGTGAACACCTTGGATCATATCCAAAGGCATTCTTCCTTTGATTTGCTTCGGCAATGGCGCATTCTCCGCAGAAGACATGGGGAGGACCTTGAGCATTTGTTGTAGGATAACCTTGTTTGGGATGAGTGGAGCTTGAGAGTTGGAGAGGATAGGTTCAGGAGTGAAGCTATGAGCCTGAAGTTACGAGGCGAATAAGGCGGGGGCCAGCCAAAGAAGGTCAGTCGGACTCGGTTAGGACCCTTGATCCGGAGCTCAATCTGGTTCATGAGTAAAAGCAAGAAGGTTCCGGTTCAGTAGCGGATCATCCCGCGAGGATGGTAGCTGGTTGTTGGAGGAGGTGCTTATGAGTTCTCCCTATGGGGGAAGGGCAAATCTTGTGGCAAGCGTGCTTGCCTTTTTCAACAAAGATTTGGTTTCTAATAGCATTGGACTACAAAACGTAACCTTGTGTTTAGAACAATGATCACATGCTGTGGCTCATGATTCATTCAACGTCCTTTCTATTTTGTGAGATGCTGATAGTCTGTTAATGTTCATAAACCTTTTTCAACAAAGATTTGGTTACAAACATCACAAGTCTAAAAGAATTTTAGTAACTTTGCAGCCGTGATGCAATCGGACGGATTCGATTATCTCAAGGAAAGCTGCCCAGCTGTTCTTACTGAGCTACTGCAATATGTGGCAAGAGTGACCGAGCACAACGTCCTCGCTTCTGGATTCGGGAATATGACCTTTTTAGATGGCAGCGATCTGAATGGAAGACGTGTGAAGCAAAGGTTATATTGACCCGAACGATGAACGATGAACGATGGGAAGCAGCAAATGGCAAGGGAAACCATTGGCCTATTAGGATTACACAATTTTTTTTTCTTTTTCATGTATTCAATTCATGCTCTCTCTCTATTCTTGTATGAATTATAAATTAGTGTTCCTATTTTGTTGATGCTTTGTTTAAGTCAAATGAAGTAACATTGGCCAAGTCTGTGGTCTTGGAAGCCCCCNGAACAACAAGGAAAAAAAAAAAAAAAAAAAAAAGCACCTAACTCCGAGTCGGTGGGCCAAACACTATACACATTTATCTGCTCGTGGTGAACTTGAGCTGTTATATATATATATAGTTAAAGTTAAAACCCATAGCAAGAATCGGTTCACGTAGAAATGGACGTATTAGCTCACGTAAAAGTACGCGTAAAATACCAAAGGGCGTTATTCATGTTCAAGCAAGTTTCAACAATACAATTGTGACTGTTACANTTATATATATATATATATATATATATATATATATATATATATATAACAAGTAAATATAATATGGTCTATCTTTTTTTATTTTAAAAATAAAAAAATCAAATTTCAAATTAACATTATTCTTAAAATTCTCTAAGAATGTCAACGACTGAAAGGAACGTGGTCACCTATTTAAGATATTAAAATCTAACGAATTTCTCGATAATCCTATATTATAAGGTTGGGTAGTCATCTCTCTTGATACGTGTGACACTTGTTGGATGATGAAAATCTCACATCGGCTAATTTAGGGAATGATCATGGGTTTATAAACAAAGAATACTCTCTCCATTGGTATGAACCCTTTTGGGGAAACCCAAAGCAAAGCCACCAGAGCTTATGCTCAAGGTGGACAATATCATACCATTGTGGAGAGTTGTGTTCGTCTAACAACACCCAAGTAAAGGAGTATACGAACGAACCCAAACCACATTTGATAGTCTTAATATTGTGTAACTGAGTTCGAACACTCTAAAATATTAAATATTTTTTTTTTAAAAAAAGAAAGAAATGTCCTTTGAATAAAAATAAGGTCACACTTAGAATAGGAAAGAGACGTTCAAAAGTGCACATGAACTAGATTATATGTGTGGCTAGATCGTCGGCGACATTTATTTATTATACTATAAAGTCAAGTGTATAATATATTTAATTTCATATATGTCTTTTAAACTCATATCATTATTGATTATCATAATTATTTCTAAAAAAAAAAAAAAAAAAAACTTTATAAGAGTGCAAACCATCATTTCTCAAATGATTCGAACCCACTTGGCCATTCAATTTCAAACCCCCTTTAAATGCCTTCATCAATATCAAAACCCCACTCGATCCCATCCCAAAATTTAAAATTATTATATGGTCTGCTTCAGCTCGTTACGTGTCATATCCCACATTGGTTGGGGAGGAGAACAAACCACCATTTATAAAGGTCTGGAAACCTTCCCCTTCCCTTAGTAGACGCATTTTAAAGCTTTGAGGGAAAGTCCGAAAGGGCAAGCCCAAAGAGGACAATATCTGCTAGTGGTGGATCTGAGCTGTTACAAATGGTATCAGAGCCAGACACCGGACGCTGGGCCTTAAAGGGGGGTGGATTTGGGAGTGGTCCCACATCGATTGGAGGAAGGAAAGAGTGTCAGCGAGAACGCTGGCCCCGGGGGTGGATTGTGATGTCCTGCTAGCGGTGAATCTGGGTTGTTACATTACGTCGCTTACATACCATTCGGTGTCTAGCTCTGATATCATTAGTAACAAAAGTTTATATAAATAGGATTTCCACCTAATATTGGGATAAAAAAAAAAATCCAACATCTATGAATATAATGGCTTTAATTATATGTTTGACTAAAGTAAGTTGGTAGCAAGGATTATGATTATTAGTGGTATAAGATAATGTTAAATAATTTCATTTCCTAATCATTACTGGGCCCATCGCACGTGCTCATCCCATTTTCATTTTCATGTTTTCATATTTATTTTATTATATGGTTAAAACTATAGGTCAAAGATTATAATTTTTTTAGTATATGATATTGAGATAATTATTCAATCATTTAATCAAAGTGACCCACTAAGCTTGTTTAAAGCTGGAAAAGAATAAGAAATATCACTAAAAAAGAAAGAAAAGACAGTTCTTGTTAAATGATGTTTCCATTAAAGAATGGTGGGGTCCACAAGAACTAAATTTTAATTGTTCATTATAATTAAGATTAGTTTATTAATTATATGTAAATAATTAAGGATTACAAACTAATTATCGAATCTAATGTGGTTTCTACTAATGTTATAGTGCAAAGAGAATAAAGTATTATGAATATATAAATTATTTAAAATATTAATTGTCAATCAAATTTGTGGGACTTTACATTTAAATATTTTTGTTCGGTTCCAAGATGCCTCTCTCAACTTTCTGTCACTCAACAAAATTGGAAATCCACAAAATAATTTTAAAAAGTTTCGACGCTCGAGTAAAAGATGGAAATTGAGATATTATTCGAATAAAAGTGATAACGGGTCTGCTTTTGTTTCTGTCTGTACCTGTGCTCGCCTAAAAAATCAGTTTGAGAAATGATGGGTCGGTTGTGGGAGGTAGGGATTCGTATCAGGTTGAAATGACGTTGTTAGTGTGGTACCTTTAAGACAACTCTCAACCCTGTAAAGAGAGGTAATCTACCTGTGGTCGCCTAAAAAATCAGCTTGAGAAATGATGGGTCAGTTGTGGGAGGTAGAGATTCGTATCAGATTGGAATGACACTGTTAGTGTGGTACTTCTAGAACTGGCAGCTCTCGACCCTGTAAAGAGAGGTAATCCACTTGTGCTCGCCTAAAAAATCAGCTTGAGAAATGATGGGTTGGTTGTGGTAGGTAGGGATTCATATCAGGTTGGAATGACGCTGTTAGTGTGGTACCTCTGGGACGGCAGCTCTCGACCCTATAAAGAGAGGTAATCCACTTGTGCTTGCCTAAAAATCAGCTTGAGAAATGATGGGTCGGTTGTGGGAGGTAGGGATTCGTATCAAGTTGGAATGACGTTGTTAGTGTGGTACCTCTAGGACTAGCAACTCTCGACCCTGTAAAGAGAGTTAATCCACCTGTGCTCGCCTAAAAAATCAGCTTGAGAAATGATGAGTCGGTTGTGGGAGGTAGGGATCCGTATCAGGTTGGAATGATGCTGTTAGTGTGGTACCTCTAGGACTGGCAACTCTCAACCCTGTAAAGAGAGGTAATCTACCTATGCTCACCTAAAAAGTCAGCTTGAGAAATGATGGGTCGGTTGTGGGAGGTAGGGATTCGTATCAGGTTGGAATGACGATGTTAGTGTGTACCTCCAGGACTGGCAGCCCTCGACCCTTTAAAGAGAGGTAAACGAATGCTCTTCAAATTGGTATCACAACCCTAGTAAGTTCCTGCCACCTATGTTGCTTCCCCTACGGATAGGCGATTAACAGATACTCGTGCTTTTAAAGATACGATGGTTAAAAAATGTTTAAAAGAACGGTCAAACTTTTTAACTCATTTAGCTTGAAGCAATCCTCCTATACGGGGTGATTTCTCGAGCATGTACTAGAAAACGTGCGAATAATAACAAAACATTTTCATAAAAAAATTCGTTAACATCTATATTAAAAATGGTTTTTATTTTAATTTTTATGTGATTAGTGAGGGTTTAATATTTATATTAATATGTATATTAATTAAATTAATAACTAATGTCTCTTCACTAAAATCAGATTAATTAAAATAAACAAAAACAGGAGCATCCTAAACCACTATAAATGAAAATTTGTTTTTGCCCACTGCTTTTGCCAAAAACAACTAGCCCCCACCCATTTTTTTAAATACCAATAAATAAATAAATAAATAAATATATATATATATATTAAAAAAAATAATTTCTTAATTTTTAATTGGGAATATTATAATTTATTTTTAAATATATTATTTTCAAAACTTAATAATATTAAGTTCAAATTTTATTTAGGGTTTCAAATTCTTCTAGATTTGTTTTTTTTTTTATTTATAAAATAAATCGAATATTTACTACTATTAATCATGATTATATTTGGTGTAATCATTTTATTATTATTCTCTTACACTAATGGTTGATTACTATTAATGCCATTTTCTTTTTTATTTTTATATATATTTATAATTAATAAGGTATTATAATTATTTGTGTTGGTTAAGTAGGCAACGTGACCATGTTACCATCGATACAATTGTAACAGCTCAATCTCATATCTTTTTTGAGCTTTTATACCCTTATAAAGAATGGTTTGTTCCCCTCTTCAACCGATGTACAATATCACAATTAATTGGAGAGGGAAATGAGTGCTCGGAAGCTGGGTCCTAAATGGGGTGGATTGTGAAATAACACATGGGTTAGAGAGAAAACAGACAATATTTATTAGTGTTGGGCTTGAGCTGTTATGAGACTATAACATTAGAGACACTGTATGTTGAATTTGAAACTACTGTATTTATATCTGCTAAGGAAGGTTTGAATCTTTTTCTTCGACAATATCATGTTATGACATGAGATTGAATTTGACCGATAAAGATGCTTTCGTTATTTTAAATTGAAGCGATGAGAGATTATGTCCGTACCAAAGTCAACCGGGGAGATATTTGGAATAAGAGGTGTGTTGGAGAGGTGTGTTGGGCAGGCATAAATACCAAGTGTAGTCCATTAGGATTGAGGCAAGTGAGGGTCTAAGAGAGTGGTAGAAGGAAGATAATGATGTTCATCATTGTCTAAGAAACCCACAAAACTCCCAATTTCATAAGCTAAGCTCTTTCATTTACTCTCCAACCACCCGACAAACCATAACACTCGAGGCTTCTCTCTCAGGTACTGTCGCTAAAATGTGTAAAAACAAGATTATAATCAAAATAAATGAAATGGGTCGATTAAATTTGTCGTTTTTTCATCTGGGTTTGGTTTTTTTTTAACAGGGTATTTGATGAATATGGCATTGTCGTTGTCCTCTGCCGTCGGCAAGCAAGTTCAACCACTGGTGGGGAATTTTCAGGGGAGTTTCAGTATGGAGCAGTTTTTCCGGCGGAAAGAGAAGGTGGTTATTGTAATGGGAGCCACCGGAACGGGAAAATCTCGGTTGGCAATTGACTTAGCCACTCGATTTCCGGCGGAAATTGTGAACTCCGACAAGATTCAAGCGTACGAAGGGTTGGATGTTGTGACAAACAAAGTCACCGATGAAGAACGCCGGGGAGTTTCTCACCATTTGTTGGGCTCAATTGACCCGAATTCAAATTTCTCTTCTCATGATTTTACATATCATGCCTCTGTTGCTATTGAATCCATTTTGGCTCGTGATCGTCTCCCGATTGTCGCCGGTGGCTCCAATTCTTACATTGAAGCTCTGGTTGATGATTGGGCAGAGTCTCGATTTCGATATGAGTTTTGTTTTTTGTGGGTCGATGTGTCCTTGCCGATTCTTCAAAAGTTTGTTTCCAACCGTGTTGATCGGATGGTCGACGGTGGATTCGTCAGTGAAGTTAGGGAATTTTTTGATCCAGAAGGGGATTATTCTCGTGGAATTAAACGAGCTATCGGAGTACCGGAATTACACGACTATTTGAGAGCAGAACGCGACGAAGCTGATGAAAGAACTTTGACAATTCTTCTTGAATTAGCCATTTCCAAGATTAAAGACAATACATGCCAATTGGCCCTCCGGCAACTACAGAAGATTCGCCGCCTTCGTAATAAACGGAATTGGAATCTCCGGCGACTTGATGCCACCGGAGCGTTTTTGACCGACGGTGGGAACGCCAATGACGCATGGGATAAATTCGTTCTTCAACCGAGCTTGAGGATCGTTGACCAATTCCTCTCCGACGATGGCCGCCTTATCACCACTCCCATTGTCTCGCCGGAGGCGGCCCCTCTCGTCGCCGCCGTCAGTCGTTGAAAGTAAGAAAAAAAGTCAACCCCACAGAATCAACGCGGTTTGCGCCGCTCAGCATGCCACGTGGCAAGCTTATGATTTTACGTTTTTTTTTTAAAAATAATTTTGGTTTTTTCCTTTTTTTGGGTTTCGGTAATTTTAAAAGAACAACACAAAAAGGAAAGTTTTTAATAACTTTCGAAAGCAAAAAATTACCACTTGGGACTGACAAACGTTACTGTCAGGTCGTTAAGTACTTAAAATTGGCGGCCGTACGGATAAGGATTATATATTTTTAAAAGGAAAATAATAAATCTCGGCCGGATTTTAAAAGTTAAAAAATAATTTTTTCTTAAAAAAAGGAAAAATAAATTGGATAATCTTGTGTGATGCGGCTACATCAGCTTCAATGCACTTGTCTTGTTGGCACTTTATCATTGGGTGGTTTTGAGAAGTAGGACCCACTTACCCCCACCCCCGTGTGTATTAAAAGCCTCTTCGTATGGAGTTTTTGGTCTTTTCACTCCGCTTTGTGTATCTGTGGAAACGAATGAGCTGTATTTTTGTTTATACATCAATATATATATCATATCATTTGGATTTTGGAATATTTTATATTACATTTTGAATTTTTTTAAAAAAAATTTCATCTTGTCGATCGGTTTGCACCAATCGAAAACTACATTCACGATCAATCACTATTGATGAACAAATCAACCGTGTCTGAAGAGGAAAACTCCAATATTGTGGCTTACAACCACTTTGACAGTGATATTATCAAACCTGAATTATTCTTACGACACACACATGTCAAAAGTGAAATATTTTGTTTTGAATCGAACTTGATACTCCACTCACGCTCAAAGGGGTCCCCACTGAACCCGTCTTTCCATAAAGAAAATTTATTCATTAAAACAAAAATTGAGTCAAAAATCAAAATCAAACCTTTTGTAAAAGTTTAACATTTATTTGGAATAAAATTGAGAGTAAATGTCGAAATGATTTTCTTTCAAAAAGTTTTAGATAGAGAGATTCTAAATTCCTCACCCATTTAACGACTTTCAGCTCTTTTTTTCAATACTCATTTATTGGAGTATGACGACTACATGATTGATAAATATAATTTATGCACCGCTAATGGGATTTCAAACGGGATATGTCTCATGGACACACGAGCAATCCAATTCGTAGGATTCCCATAGGTTTCTCGATCACAAGATCAGCGAGAATTCTTATCTATATTTTACCACTTCTTCAAAATTATCCGATTATAGCCTTACGAGCTGCTTCAATGGCTCGAGACATTAACGATTAGCCCTACAACTTTAACTATCATATCTTTCAAAATCAAGGTGTGTACGGACTAATTTACCACTCCGACTACATCCGCTTTTTTCTTCATTTATTTATTTATTTTGTTTGCTTGTTTGTATCCCAAATGGAAACATGCATGAATTCTAGGTATATCACAGCTAGATAACCGCGTAAAATAAAAATAAAAAAATATATTTTTTTTGTTATTTATTAAAAATTAAATAAGTCAAATAAAATTGAATATAAATGGTCCGTGCTGACGGATCTGTCACCGACAGGAGTCATTTATCATCCAAGGTTTATCGTTTTTCTTAATGCTATCATTAACGACAAATAATTAAACGAACATTTCAGTTTTATTTATTTATTAAATTATTATTATTTTAACATTTATTAAATTATAGCCCAAATTCTCCATTTTTGTTGATGGCCCAATGCATGAGCGTCAGTGTCCGGCCCATTTTCCGTAGCCACCCACTGGCCCACTGGCCCACTGGCCCATTTCGCAATATTTTATAATATTAAATATTATAAAACTAAATATTCATAAATAAATAAAAAGAAAAAGAAAAAAGAAAAATAATGTTTGAAATTGTCACGCGTTGGTTCAGATTGTTCATGTTTTCGGCGGGGAATAGGAGCGGAAGGCCATCTTGTTTCCTCTTCTCATGGCGATCCAACCCAATCTGAACAAACCCTTCTTCCATTTCTTCCGATTATCCCACCATTATCGAACAAAGAATGTTAACGGCAATGATTTAGATCGGAGCCGGTGATATCTGATATGAATCTCTCGCTTTCTTCTTCCTCCCCACCTTCAAATCCTGCCGTTTCTACATCTTCTTCTTCCTCTTCCTCCTCGTCGTCGGCGACCACTTCATGGATCTCTGTCATTATTCGCGGCCGTTTCGATAGTTCAGCCAGCATGAAAACATCGGCGAACTCTGCCTCCGTCTCTCCTGCCGAGGATTCCCCTGGTCCTGTCGTGAAAAAGAACAATTTCCATGGCTTGCTCTTCAAGTATGGTCCCAAGCCGATTCAGGTCCGTCGATCTTTCATTGTTCATGAGAATTTTTCTGTTCTTTGGAGCTATTGAAAAATTTATGCTATCTGTGTATGATGCCTTGTTAAGCATGTCCTTTATGTTATAGGTTGCATTTAAGACGGGGGATTACAAACAGCAAGTCATATTTATTGGTGGATTGAGTGATGGCTTTATGGCAACAGAGTATGTTTTTTGTGGAGGGTTCTTCTACGATTGGGCTTAGATTAAAATGAACGTGTTTTTGTTGTTGATTTGCAGATATTTGGAACCTCTTGCAATTGCTTTGGATAAAGAAGAATGGTCCCTTGTTCAGATACTTCTGTCATCATCGTATAATGGATATGGTACCTCCAGCTTGCAACAAGTAAGTTAATATTACCATAGACTTGAAGTTGGTTCTTGACTTGAAGATTATGTTTTAATAAAAGGAAATTGATTCGATTTAGGATGCTAAGGAGCTTGATCAGCTAGTAAGTTATCTGATTAATAAAGAAGACTCTGAGGGGGTTGTGTTACTTGGACATAGTACTGGCTGTCAGGTAATTGCTCAATGTTGCTTAATGTTCTTATATAACAGCTGTTTGTAGATATTAGATATTGTTCTTTTTTATTGTAAGATTCTACATCATATTGGAGAGAGGAACGAGTGCCAGCAAAGACACTCGGTGTATTGTGTGATCCCACATTGATGGAAGAGAAGAATACGTGTCGAGGACCCTTGGTCTCAAAGGGGGGTGGATTGTGCGATCCTACATCGATTGGAGAGAGGAATAGGTGCCGAAGACCCTAGGTCTCAAAGGGGGGTTGAAATTCCTCCATTTGGATTGTGCGATCCTACATCGATTAGAGAGAGGAACGAGTGTCGAGGACCCTAGGCCCCACATCGATTGGAGAGAGGAACAGGTGTTGAGGACCCTGGGTCCCAAAGGGAGGTGGATTGTGCGATCCCACATCGAATGGAGAGAGGAACGAGTGACGGCGAAGACGCCGAACCCCAAAGGGAAGTAGATTGTGCTATCCCACATCGATTAGAGAAAGGAACGAGTGCCAATAAGGACGGAAAGGGAAACGAAACATTCTTTATAAGGGTGTGAAAACCTCTCCCTAACTGACAATATTTTAAAAATCTTGAGGGTAAGTTCGAAAAATAATGTTTGCTAGGGGTGGGATTGGATAGTTACACTGTAATTGAAGCTTTGATCAACCACTATGTTCTTGGGACATTGCTACAGGATATAGTCCATTATATTGGTACAAATGCAGCTTGCTCTCGAGCAGTTCGTGGCGCCATTTTCCAGGTAATAACTAATCCTTGATTTTATGTGTGATGTTTAAGTTTTAGTCAGGATTCTTGTTTATATGGTCAGGCTCCAGTTAGTGGTCGAGAGTATAGAGCAACTCTTCCTGAAACAGCAGCCATGATTGACTTGGCTTCAACTATGATAAGCGAAGGTAGAGGATCATATCTTATGCCAAGAGAGGCAAGCCCATCTTCTCCAATAACTGCTAACAGGTGTGTATAAGACCACAATGCTTTCATTTTGAACGGAGATGGAAGGTAGTTTTGTTATCAGTACTGTTCAAAGCAATTAGGTATTTGCAGGTATTATTCCATTTGCTCGTACATGGGGGATGATGACATGTTCAGCTCTGACCTTAGCGATGAGCAGCTGAAAATGAAACTTGGGCACATGGCTAATACTCCATGCCAGGTCTGCATGCACACTTCTCTCTCTCTCTCTCTTCCTTCCTCTGGTCATGCATGATCGATGATCTGTGTTGAGAATTGTAACAGCTCAAGTTCACCGCTAGTAAATATTATTTGCTTTAGCCCGTTACGTATAGCTGTCAACCTCACAGTTTTTAAACCGCGTCTATTAGGAGAAGTTTCTACACTCTTATTATAAGAATGTTTCGTTTCCCTTTCCAACCGATATGAGATCTCACAATCCACCCCCTTTGGAGACCCAGTCATCCTTGTTGGCACACCGCCTGCTGTCTGGCTCTAATTTCATTTGTAACAACACAAGTCCACCGCTAGCAGATATTGTCCGGTTTGGCTGGTTTGGCTTGTTACGTATCATTGTCAGTCTCACATTTTATAAAAAGCGTCTACTAGGGAGAAGTTCACACCCATATAAGGAATGTTTCATTCCCCTCTCCAACTGACGTGAGATCTCACAATCCACTCCCTTTGGGAACCCAGCCGTCCTTGCTAGCATACTGTCCAATGTCTGGGTCTGATGCCATTTATATCAGCCAAGTCCGCTAGTAAATATTGTCCGATTAGGATTGTTATGTGTCACTGCTAGTTTCATAGTTTTTAAAACACGTCTACTAGGGAGAGATTTCCACACCCTTATAAGAAATGTTTCAGTGATTTCCACACCCTTATAAGAAATGTTTCGTTGATTTCCACACCCTTATAAGAAATGTTTCGTTCCCCTCTCTAATCGATGTGAAATCTCACAAGAATAACAGCCAAGAGAAGAAGTGTAAAAATGAGAATAATGTGTTCGTGCTATGGGTAATGGTGTGATTCATGTTGATTGCAGGTTATCTTTTCGATGCGAGACGAATACGTGCCAGAATATGTGGATAAGAAAGCATTGGTTGCTAGGTAAACTACATCTCTTCTTACACATTTGCAAATTCTATGCTACGAGAGATAGGGTTTTGGAGAGCATGGTGCTTGATTCGTATTGATGTTTTGATGTTGTTATGAGCTGCTGATGCAGAGTGTGCAAAGCAATGGGAGGTGCAGAGAAAATTGAAATTGAGCATGCCAATCATTCTCTCTCCAACAGAGTTGATGAAGCAGTGGAGGTCATGGTCGACTTTGTCCGGAGGGAGGGCCCTAAGGGCTGGGATGATCCATGGCATTAGGAATTCAACATTCATCCCTATTTTTTTTTTTTTAGATTATTTTATAGTTATTTATATAATCAAATAGATTACAAAGGTTTTATATGATACGTAACCGTCTAAACCTATCACTAGTAGATATTGTCTGTTTTGGCCCGTTATGTATTGCCGTCAATCGTATCTCACGATTTTAAAACGTATCTGTATTTTGAGATCCTACATCGGTTGGAGAAAAGAACGAAACATTTCTTATAAGAGTGGAAACCTCTCCTTAACTGACGCGTTTTAAAATCGTGAGGTTGAACTATTACATGATACATATGATACATATGGTAAATCGTAATGAAATACTAAATATTCTCAATAATACTGAGTATTAGTTTAAGTATTAGTTTAAGAGTCAAATATAATATATAGGTTAAAAGAATAATAGGATATTAAATATTCATACTAATTTTAAAGTAAATGCGAACACCATTTAAGCTAATCAAATAGTGGTCCGGGTCGGGTTTTATTGACTCGGAATCAATAAATGGTCCGTCATTGGATTGGACCCCGACATGAAACATGTCGCATGGGACACACGTGCCACAGCTACACTAGGAACGCCCGCGCGTTTAATTAGAGTAAATGACGAAACTACCCCTGTCGAGATCAACTTCAATTATTGTCTGTCGGTGCCACCCGTTGGTGTCTGAAAACGGTAATTTTGGAATCCAACGTTAGGGGTAAAACCGTCCATCACAAAATTGTCTTTCTCCCAACTTTCAAGGCATTTTTCTAACCTTCGACGCTGAAGAACAATCTCTTAGAAACAGAGAGATTTCTGGCTTTTCCGGCAACCTTCGACGTCGCCGGAGCTCTTTAATGGGGTTTTTGGTTTGCTCTGTTTTTTGTTTTGGTTTGTGGGTTTATTGAATCCGCGGCAGTTTCCGATGCCGGAAAAGGTGTCGCTGCCGGCGACGTCGAATCCATGGCTTTTCAGGCCGTCGCATCTGGTTCATTCCCGATTTGGGTTTCTAACGGCGATGGTTCTTCTCAGTATGCTGGCCGTTTGGAGTATCGGTGGTCGTAATATCATGACATTCGTCTCTGTTTCTTCCAATTTCACCGTAACCCTTCAGAGTTTATCCGCTAATGATTCTTACAAACCCGAAAATTACTCCGAATCGGTGTTGATTCAGTCGGTTCCGCCGCATAATTCCACCGCCGAACCTTCCGATGGGTCCGGCGTTGAGTGGTTTTCAGCTGAACTCGAGCCTAATTTCACCTCCCATCTTCTCGCTCTCTGGTTGTCTCCCGGTGGCGAGCCCTGCAGAGACTCGAAGACGGCGGACATCGCCATCTCCGGCATGGAACGTCCGGCAACGGTGGAGCTTTCAACAGGGGATGTTCATGAATTTCGATTTCAAGCTCTAGATCAATCCGGTAACCCTCGTTGTTTAGGTGGAGACTATTTTGAAACTGATCTTTCAGGGGATTCGTGGAAATCTCGGCCGTTTGTTAAAGATTTTGGTAATGGGTCTTACTCGTTTTGGCTTCAAATGCACCCTGATTTCGCCGGAGATTATAATCTCACGGTGATTCTTCTGTTTCGACATTTCGAGGGGCTTCGATTCTCCCCGACCCGATTCGCCTACGATCGGGAGCTTCGGAGAATCAAGGTTCGATTTGTTAAGACTAAAGTTGTGTTGCCGGAGATTAAAATGTGTCGGAGCTCTGATTACAGTAGAGAGATTTGGACCGGACGGTGGACTCGACACGGTCGAAATGACGACTGTAAGATCAGCAATGACGGTCGCTACCGATGTTTTGCGCCGGAGTATCCTTGCCGGAGCCCTTGGTGTAAAGGCTCATTGGGGTTGTTGGAGAGCAATGGTTGGGTTTATTCTACACATTGTTCGTTTAAGATGTTTTCTAGTGATTCTGCTTGGGATTGCTTGAAGGGTCGATGGATCTTCTTCTGGGGTGATTCGAATCATGTCGATACGATAAGAAACCTTCTCAATTTCGTGCTCGGTTTGCCTGAAATCCCAGCAGTTCCGAGGCGATTTGATCGGAATTTTTCAAACCCGAACAACCCAACTCAAACCGTTCGAATTACGAGCATCTTCAATGGTCATTGGAACGATACTCAAAACTATCAAGGTTTGAATTCATTGAGGAATGAAGGGTTCAGAAACTTGCTTCACAAGTACTTCTCGGAAGAAACCGTTCCCGACACGATCATCATGAACTCGGGCCTCCACGACGGTGTTTACTGGTTGAATATCCGAGCTTTCACAGTTGGGGCAACCTATGCTGCATCTTTCTGGAAACAAGTTATGGAATCCATTAAGCAAAGAGGGTTAACGGTCCCGAAAGTGATCTACCGGACCACGGTTGCCACCGGAGGCTACGCTCGAACACTTGCCTTCAATCCTAACAAAATGGAAATCTTCAACTGGGTGATGCTGGATAAGCTGAAGGAATCGGGGATCGTCAACGGCGTGATCGACAACTTCGACATGACGTTCCCCTGGCATTTCGACAATCGGTGCAACGACGGCGTCCATTACGGGCGAGCACCAGCAAAGCTGAAATGGAGGGACGGCGAGATTGGGCACCAATATTTCTTGGACCTCATGTTAGCTCATATTCTTCTCAATGCACTCTGTAATTGATTGATCAAGCCATTTTTCCTCAGACTTTTGGTATTTTTGTAATATAGTTGTTGGTTCAACCATATCGAACCATATCTGAATTAGAAGGATCCCGAGCATACGAGAATTTTCAAAGAATTGAAAGTTACTATTTATACCAACAAGGTGCATTTTTCTCGATGGCTCGATCATATGTACTTTATGGTTAGCCGTACGTATAACAATTCTATGTTAGGTGACCTCTTAGAAATTTGCCTATGATACATGTGAGTGAGAAAGAGCTCGTGTTAGTTTGTGAGGATGGTTTTCACTCTTAAGAAGCGAGCAGTAGGTGACGTGACCATGTCACTGGGAATGTCGGGGAGTATTAGACACCATCAACGAGGTACAAATCAAGTTGAGGCTGTCTCTTCTCCTCTTATTTTCAGCCAACGTATTGTAACAGCAGTAGGTAACGTATTGTACGTTTCTTACACGATGTCTCTCATCTCCTTAACTTCGACTAATTAATTGTACGATTCTAACGTTTGTGTCACAAAGGAAATGTAACAGCACGAGCTATGCTAGCAGATATTGTCTTCTTTGATTTTTATTTCGGGCTTTCCCTTAAGGTTTTAAAACGCGTCTATTAGAGAGAGGTTTCCAACTTTTCACACCCTTATAAGAAATGCTTCGTTTTCTCTCTAACTAATGTGAAATCTTACAATCCATCTCATTGAGTTCCAGTGTCCTTACTAACACACGGTCCGGTGTTTGGCTCTGATACTATATTAAATAAGTACTAACTTAATCATCCCAACATATTAAATACGACCCGACATCCTTATTCAACCCACAAATTTAAGTGTTGTGTCTTGTTTTTTTGTACGAAAATGTTACGAACATCAATAATACGCTTCAAAATATAAATGCTAAATTAATAAATAAATAACATAAAAGGACAAAAAAATTGAATCGATAGTTTCTATTTTGCATTTGATTAATTTTATAAACTCACATGGTTGGAATTGGAAGTTTATGAGGTTGGAACAACACGAACGACATGTAGGATAGCGACATTGATTTTCCTACATGTCGGTAGAAAGGCACGTGACGCGAGACACGTGGTCATCATTTGAGCGTTGAAAAACGACACGTCGGATCAGGGTTAAACGTTGAACCGTCAAAAGAAAACGGAGGTCAACGGCCGAACGGGGACTGTTCTTCAACTTTCACACAAACTGCTTCTCCCAAATTCTCAGGAAAAGGAATCCCAAATCTTCGTTTCTTCTCCGCCGATCTCTCAATCTTGAAATGGGTATTTCATGGAGTAACAGAAGAAGAAACAACCATCTTCAAAACCCACCTCCGCCGCCGCCTCCTCCTCCTCCGCCGCCCTACCTTTCATCTTCCTCTTTCTATTTTCCATCTGAAACCCAATCTCTTTCTCCTACTCCACCACCACCGCCACCACCACCGCCGCCGCCACCGCTGCAAACCCATCATTTCACCAATTCCCACCCTCCTCTGCCGCACAGCCATCCTTACGGTCCAACTCCTCATCCTCCTGCCCCTGCGCCTCAATCCTATTACTGTTCCGGTGGGTACAATTCGTGTAATTATGGGAACTCTACGATGGGGCGTTTCAATTTTCACCCTCATTATACCAATCAGAGTAATGGGTGGCCCCAAATTCGGCCGGGCATGGGTCCGCCGATGCTTCCATCACCGCCTTTGCCTTTGGTGGAGCATCGTCAAACGAAGAAGGTTAGAAATGATGTGAATGTGCATAAGGATACTTTAAGGATTGAGGTGGATGAGCAGAACCCTGATCATCATTTGGTTTCTTTCGTTTTTGATGCTTTGTATGATGGAAGGTAACTTCAATTTCTACTTGAATTTCACTTAAATGAGTTTAGATTTGTAAGATGGGCAATAGAATTGTTTGAATTGTTGTTCATGAAGCATAATTTTGTAGATTGCTGCTGATATTAGAAGCTTTGTAATTTATTCAGATTACCACATAGTTTCTTTCATGTGTTATGGAAGAACAGGCTTGGGCATTCTATTCAGATTAGCACTGTGATAAGTTTTGGTACTAATTTTGATATCAATTAAGAACTTTTAGCTTGGGATTAACATTGAAGAAGTGAGGAGAAGATGGGGTATTTGACACTTAAGGTTGGGAATTGGGAAATTGTGCTATTAGCTTGAATAGTTGGGTGCTCTGATTTCAATGCTGTAAAAGTTTGGTGTTCCATTATATTTCTTGCAAAAAAAGGAGTTAAATCAAGCTTCTTGTCTGAACTTACGATGTTTCTTAAGTCTGAGCGTTAGGGGTGGGCGGGTGTGAGATCTCACATCGGTTGGAGAGGGGAACGAAGCATTCTTTATAAGGGTGTGGAAACCTCTCCCTGGTAGACGCGTTTTAAAACTGCGAGACTGACGGTGATATGTAATGGGTCAAAGTGATTAATATTTGCTAGTAGTGGGTTTTGGCTATTACAAATGGTATCAGAGCCAAACACCGGGCGGTGTGCTAACAAAGACGCTGAGATCTCACATTGGTTGGAAAGGGGAATAAAACATTCCTTATAAGGGTGTGGAAACCTCTCCCTACCAGACGTGTTTTAAAACCTTGAGGGGAAGCCTAGAAGGGAAAGCTCAAAGAGGACAATATCTGTTAGTAGTAGTCTTGGACTGTTACGAATGGTATTAGAGTTAGACACCGGGCAGTGTGCCAGCGAGGACGCTGGCCCCCAAGGGGGGTGGATGTGAGATCCTACATTGTTGGAGAAGAGAACAAAGCATTTCTTATAAGGGTGTGGAAACATCTCCCTAGTAGACATGTTTTAAAACCTTGAGGGGAAACCTAGAGAGGACAATATCTGCTAGCGGTGGACTTTGGCTGTTACAAATGGTATCAGAGCCAAACACTGGGCGGTGTGCTAGCGAGGACACTATGCTCCCAAGGAGGTGGATTGTGAGATCTCACATCGGCTGAAGAGGAGAACGAAACATTCCTTATAAAGGTGTGGAAACTTCTCCCCAGTAGACGCGTTTTAAAACCGTGAGGCTGACGGCTATACGTAACAGCCCAAGCCTATCACTAGCAGATATTGTCCTCTTTGGGCTTTCTCTTCTAGGCTTGGTCAAGGTTTTAAAACGCGTGTACTAAGGAAAGGTTTCCACACCCTTATAAGGAATGTTTCTTTCTCCTCTCTAACCCATATGGGATCTCACAATCTACTCCCTTGGGGGCCAGCATCCTCGTTTACACATTACCCGGTGTCTGACTCTGATACCATTTGTAACAGCCCAAACTCACTTTTAGCAGATATTGTCCTCTTTAGACTTTCTCTTCTCGGCTTCTCCTCAAGGTTTTAAAACATGTCTACTAGGAAGAGGTTTCCACACCCTTATAAGAAATGTTTCGTTTTCGTACCGGAGCATTTAGGAAAAACAATCAAGGAGATAGCCGCCGTATAGCCGGCAAGGAAAGGCCTATGGGGTTTGTTCTGGTTTAACCTGTAAATGGATAGAGATTTAGCCTCTATTACTCGAAGGCCTATGAGGTTTGTTCTGCTTTGAACATACATTTCTGTTTCCTTTTTGTAACTCAAATTGTTTGCATCATGAACAGCATAACCATTCTATTCTTCGCCAAGGAAGAGCTCAACTGTAGCTTTGTTCCAGTATATCCCGATGCCTTCAAGCCAGTAAAAGTCCCATTTCAGAAGGGTCCTGCTCAGAAATTCTTTCAGCCTGTGGGAACTGGCTTTGACTTGGGATTTTTCGACTGCGACGACCTCTCGAAACCTTCACCTGCTGAAGACATTTTCCCTCTTGTTATATCAGCTGAGACTCGTTCGCCCTCTCAGTCTGACGACGAACGAATTGGTGAACCTCGACGAGATAACTCTCACATGCAAATCACTCAAGCTGTTTTGGAGAAGAAAAATGGTAGTCCTTTCCAAGTGAGAGTGATTAGGCAACTACTATGGATTGATGGAGTGAGATATGAATTGCGTGAGATATTCGGAATAGGGAGTTCATCGGCTGAAGGTTTCGACGATAATGACTCCGGGAAGGAGTGTGTGATATGCATGACTGAACCGAAGGATACCGCTGTATTACCATGCCGACATTTGGTAAGACTCCAGTGTTTATTCCATGTTGTTGTTAGGAACCACGACTCTCCACAATGGTATGATATTGTCCACTTTGAGTATAATCTCTCGTGCCTTTGCTACCAATGGAGATGTATTCTTTACGTATAAACCCATGATCACCCCTTCAATTAGGGACTCCCTCCTGGCTATCTTCTATCTTCTACATTCGATTCCTTGCTTATCGGTCGCATGTGCCCATTGCTTTCCGCATAGCTGGAATTGATCATAGTGTTTGACGCATTTTATTTATTAAAAAAAAAAAAAAGAAAACAACTTACATTAAAAGAACACTAGAGACTTGTCCCTTCCTTCTCCTAATCACTTATGTACTTAAATTTCCTTTCTTATGTTCCTTTGTTTGCAGTGCATGTGCACTGATTGTGCCAAGGAACTGAAGCGTCAATCCAACAAATGTCCTATTTGTCGTCAACCGATCGAAGAACTTATCGAAATCAAGATAAACAATAGCGACCCGTAAGAATTGCCTGTTCATCCTATGTTGGATTGCCCTGGTATGGCTGTCAAATTCTTTGGTTTTTGATGTGTCATAGTCCCACATACTGCATTCTTTACCCCCACACACACACACATGTATATGTATATTACTTTGTTCCTCCATACACAATGCAAGTGTATCTCATGTCTAACTATTGAATAATGCACCATACCAGTCGTCTGATACCCGACTTTCTATTGTAATGTATGATTCAAACACTTAGCGTCGTGGGTTTGCGTGCTGTTAGTACTTGTGTTGATGATTGAATACAAGAATTGGGTGTGGTTGAATCTTAACAAGCTTAGAAGGGCTAGTTGTGAGTTAAGGAGAGGAAAATGGTGATTTTGGTTTGTCTTGTTCTTTTGAATGATGATGTGGGAGTTGTATGCATTGTTGGTAACATGCTATAAATGGCCTTTGCATTTGCCTCTCCATTTATGAACCTCTATTTATTGAACATGTGGTGTTCCATGTGATGCATATGCAACTGGGTCAATGTGATAAGCTTGTATATTTGTTGCCTACCTTGAGGTAATTGACTCCAAACTACCCTTTCATCCATAGCCTAAGCTCACCGCTAGCAGATATTGTCGTCCTCTTTGGGCTTTCCCTTCTGGGCTTACCCTTCAGGTTTTAAAACGCCTCTATTAGAGAGAGGTTTCCATACCCTTATAAGGAATGTTTTGTTCTCCTTTTCAACAAATGTGGGATCTCACAATCCACCCCCTTAGGGGCCTAGCGTCCCTGTTGGTACACTGCCCAGTGTCTAGCTCTCCACCACTAGTAGATATTGTTCGTTTTTGTCCGTTACGTATCGCCGTCAGCCTTACAGTTTTAAAACGCGTCTCCTAGGGAAAGGTTTCCACCCCCTTATAAGGAATGTTTTGTTTTCCTCTCCAATAAATGTGGGATCTCACAATCCACCCCTTAGGGGCCTAGTGTCCCTGTTGGTACACTGCCCAGTGTTTGGCTCCCACCACTAGTAGATATTGTTCGTTTTTGTCCATTACGTATCGCCGTCAGCCTTACAGTTTTAAAACGCGTCTCCTAGGGAGAGGTTTCCACGCCCTTATAAGGAATGTTTCGTTTCTTTCTCCAATCGATCCGGGATCTCATAGTTGCCCTACGAATTAAGGGTTGTTGGTAATAATTTGAGATGCCTCTTATGACAGTCGTCGAAGTGCGTTTTGTTTGTATATGAGGGAAAAGAAAGGCAAAAGAGCAAAAGTTACTCGGGTTTCATGTCGGTTTAGGGTTTAGGGTTTGGAGAAAGACGCAATAATTGGGTCGGAATTGAAGAAAAGGGTAAAAGAAAAGGTTGATACTTGGGATGGTAATGTCATCCCTTAGTAGGACCATCCATTATTCTTTTTTCAGATCTTTTGTCTCCATATATTGAAATGTCTACATTGATGGATAATCTTAATCTTACCCTCACAAATTTTCGAATAACTTTTACCCAAATATTTTTAAAACATATTTAACGTTAAAGATCTACTTGAAACAAAATTAGATTTTTTACGAGAGAGTGAAACCAAATCATTCATGGACGACTTTTCACTCATCATTTTTGTAAGTGATTTTAAAATAGATGTGTTTTATCCCAAACGATTTTATTAGAGAATAATCGTTTTTTTTTTAATCTTATTATAAACTATTTTTAACGCTTTGGAGAGATGAACAAGTTTGAGAGAGAGGACATCCGATAAAATTGGAACGATACAGAGAAGATTAGTATGGCCGCTGCGCAAGGATGACACGCACAAATCGAGAAATGGTATCAAAGCCNAGTCACCAGACGATGTGTCAGCCTTCTCGTTGTTCCCCGAAGGGGGTAGACACGAGGCGGTGTGTCAGTAAGGACGCTGGGCTCCAAAGGGGGTGGATTTGGGGGCGGTCCCACATCGACTGGAGGAAGGAAAGAGTGCCAGCGAGGACGCTGGGCCCCGAAGGGGGTGGAATGTGATGTCCCACATTGGTTGGGGAGGAGAACAAACCACCATTTATAAGGGTGTGGAAACCTTCCCGTAACAGACGCGTTTTAAAGCCTTGAGGGAAAGCCCGAAAGGGAAAGCCCAAAGATGACAATATCTGCTAGTGCTGGATCTGAGTCGTTACAAATGGTACGGGTACGCGAAAAAATATTAATATTATGACCAATTTGAACATAGTTCAATGAATCAAGAGAGTAGTAATGTGTCACACGAGCTAAACAATCTCTTATGTCCTAATTAACTAAACGAGATACATCATTAATCTATAAAAAAAAAATGCACNCCACTATAAAACTACGGTGTCATTTTCTCTAACTCTTTCCCTTAGACCAACTTTTATTGGTCAACTTTGACCTTAGCCTTTTTTCAAAATTACTTGATCTCTACTTCACTATTATCACATACTCTACTTTCAACTCATGCCTTAAAGTGTCCAAAAGATGCTTTAATTTGATGCTCTTTTTTTCCCGAGAGGGGTGAAGCACAAGCCTCAATTTATACCGAATGAACTGAGTCAGGGCACGTGAGGTACAAACGAGATTACTCATTTTATTTGAGACATGTTATGTTAAGCACTAAGCGTAGTAAAACCTCTATAGTGGGTAGGTTGTACCTTGTAGCTATCGAGCGAGCTTTTTTCTTCTTTCTAGAATAGCTCCCAATTGGTATGTCGAAGATCATGTAAATCTTTTTCTAGCATTTGTCCTATCGTAGGGACTATGTCCTTTTCCTAGACCTCTTGGGATAGCTCGAGATACTAATCCATTCTCTCATGTACTCTTTTGAGGTAGCCTCGCTGGATTAGGGAACCACCCCCTAGTCCTTAAGGTCGATGCACTCCAAGGTTTTATAGAATTGACCATACTTGCTTTTGTCTTACTTGTGGTCCCTTAACTCCATCTTCTTCAATCTGACCATCGTTCACAAGATGGACTTAAATCTGGCTAATGGAAATGTTGGTCGTCGTTGTGTCTATCTTCCAGATCCTTAGGTTGTTTTCTCCGCTCGAAAGCTTATAGAGACCTACAACAAGATTCTCGTGTAAACATAATTCTAACGATTAAAATGCTATAAACCGAACGTGTAACCAAACAATATCTTGTACTCGATGTGCTATAATAATTAGCACATGGAATTGAGAAGGGGTAGACATCTACTTTGCTTAAGCCACAAATCAGTCTTGTCGGAACCTCATCACAAGAAACGACACCGCTTTAGTCCGAACCAGCTCATTCAGCCAAGCCAAGCCGTCTGAGGTCGGCTCGGCTCCAAAATGAATTTTTAATTTTGGAGGGTTTTCGAAATCTCTGCAAAATAAATAAAAAAATAAAGGAAAAAAGAGAAGAGGGGGTTCCAGAATAAAGAGCTCTGCCTCTACGTTTCGGTGCAGCCAGCAGCGTTTTCCGGTTCTCCTCTGCCCCCGTTTGGCCTTCTTCCGCTTTGTTTTCTTTTACATTTTTCTCCATATTTTCTCTCTCTCTCTCTCTCTCTCTCACCCAGAAAAACAGGAACAAGTGAACTACAGACACCCCTTTAACGCGCCTATCCCATCTCTGCTTCTTTCTCCTCCGCCTCCTCTGTTCTCAGGTTCCTACTTTTTCTAGATTTCATTCGTTGAGTTCCAAGAGAATCACTAACTAACAACACCCATTTCCCAGATCTCTCTCTCTCTCACTCTTTATTTCACTTCGAGCTATGAGTAAAGAAGAGTTCTTGAAGATCCAGGTGCTCTGTTTTATTCAGATCTTCTCTGTTCTTCTTTTTCTCTGTCTCCTCTGTTTTTGCAATGTTTGCTCACTCTGTTTTCGCTGCAGAAATGTGTTTTGAAGGTCAACATTCATTGCGATGGATGTAAGCACAAGGTCAAGAAAATCTTGCAGAAAATCGATGGTACTCTCTTCATTTCCCCTGTTTTTCTTGTTGGCTCTGCTTCGATGTTCACTTGATTTGGACTGTTTTGGGTTTTTTAAGGCTTTGAGAGTGATGGGGTTTGCGTGTTTTTAAATTCTGGGGTTTTCTTTTGTGTTTTTCTCTGTTTTGTTTAGGGGTTTTCACCACTGAGATCGATGCAGAACAGGGGAAAGTTACAGTTACTGGTAATGTGGACGCCGCTGTACTCATTAAGAAGCTGTTGAAATCCGGCAAACATGCAGAGGTTTGGGGCGGACAACCGGGAAACAACAAGAATCAGCAGAACAACATAGCTAGTCAGATGAAAAACATGCAAATTGATAATGCTAAAGGTGGGAATAACAAGGGTCAGAACCAGAAAGGCGGCGGCGGCGCTGGCGGTGGTGGTGGAAATGGAAACAACTTGCCGAAAGGTGGACAAGGGCAAGTGCAAGGGCTGCAACCGGCGCAGCTTCAGCAGCTACAAGCGATGAAAGGGTTTCAAGATCTGAAGCTTCCACCTCAATTTAATGGCTTGAAATTGCCTGTTAAAGATCAGAATCCGAATCAGGCTAAGGCTGGGAAGTTTAATTTGCAGGAGGGTGACGATCTGAGCGATGAGGATGATTATGATGACTATGATGACGAGGATGATTATGACGATGACGATGAGTTTGATGATGATTTGGGTAATCTTCACCTACCTCCGGCGAATAAGATGAAACCCATGATGGGGAATGGCCAGATTCCGAAAATGATGATGAATGGGAACCATCCGGCGGTGATGAATGGTCCGGCCGTCGGTGGAAATGGCGGAGGTAACGGCAAGAAAGGCGGTGGAGCTGTGCCGGTTCAGGGGAATAACAATGCCAAGAATGGAAACGGCGGAGGAGGTAAAGGAAATGGTGGTGGCGGTAGCGGTGGGAGCAACCAAAAGCAGGGCGGCGGCGGAGGAAAGAATAACGGCGGTGGTGGTGGTGGCGGGGGTGGGGTGACTAACAAAACTGGCCACGGTGGGGGGAATGGGAGCAGTAATGGGATGAACAGCGGTCAAAAAGCGGCCGGTGGGGCGAACGGAATGGGTCATGATTTACAAAGCTTGGTCGGTGCTCATGGACTGAGCATGTCCAATTTGAGTCAAATGGGCAACATGGGTGTCCAAATGGGTCAAATGGGCGACCGGCCGATGGGCCAAATGAGCAATATCCCAGCGGTTCAAGGTCTTCCCGCCGCAGCCCCAGCCCCAACCATGAACGGCGGCAGCGGCGGCGGTAGGTTTTCGCCACAGGACATGGCAGGTCACCCTTATCAACAAAACCCACAATACATGGCGCAAATGATGAACCAACAGCAACACCACGCGCTCGGACACCAACCAATGATGTACGCACGGCCACCACCAGCAGTAAATTACGTACCGCCGCCATATCCATACCCGCCGCCGTACCACCCATACCCACCGCCTCAACCAGAACCCTACACGTACTTCAGCGACGAGAACCCCTCAAGTTGCCACATCATGTGAAACCCACCATACCACCACCGCGGCCGGTGGCGTCGACGGCGAAATATCAGATCAAAATCTGCAAAAGCTAGTTGGGAATGGTCATCTCTTCCAAATTCAGCCTTTATCATATTTCACCCTCTTGTTTTTTTTTTTTTTTCTTTTTTCTTTTTTGGAATTTGAAGCTGGATTAGAGTCTTTAATCATATGCTTAAGACAAAAAAAAAAAGAGTAATTATAGATAATTAAATTAAGAAGTTTGGAAGGGCAAGTATGGAAAAATGGTAGTAAGCTTTTTTATTTTTATTTTTATTTTTATTTTTGGGAACTCCATGTTTATAAGTGTTTATATGTTATATGAACAACAATAAAAGAAAATCGTGAATGGGGACTCATAAATTCCCATTTCTTTTCTTTCCCTTCCCTTCCCTTCCAATCTTTTTCCCTATTTATTCTTCCCATTTTAACCCTCTTTATTTACCTTCTTTAATTCAATTTTATATTTTAATAATTCCCTTGTGAGAAGTTCCACACACGGTCTAGTGTTCTCGCTAGCACAGCACCTCGTGCCTGGTGGGCTCAGTGAGGAATCCACCTTCCTGGGGAGTCTCCCAATGTCTTTGATGATACACTGTTCGGTGTATGATAACAATCTAACTTCACCACCGGTAGATATCGTCTTCTATGGACTTGAAAGCTCTTTCCACGTGTGTTGGTAACAGGGACAGTGTGGAATTCCAGTTCGGGACAAGGGATAAAAACTGAAAGGAGAGCGTGTTGACAAAAAATAAATAAATTAAAAAAAAAAAGAAATTAACTCAACAGCTTTTTTTGTAAATTGATTTTTTTTTATATATATTTTATATATAATCTGGAAAATCTAACGGCGTTGACACGAATTCTGGTACGTGTCCTGTCTATTTTCTTTTTAATTATTTTGTATTTTTTGGATATTGTGAGGAAAAAAAAAAAAAAAGAAAAGGACGGAAGCGAGCCAGACTCGAAAGCGGTTCCCAATCAAGTGCTGGATATGTCACATGATGATCATGATGAAGCCTCGAGTAGGCCCCACACGTTTTTTTTTATAAATAATATATAACTATTATTTTAAATTTTAGGGGGAAAAAACCCACTGATTGGTGTGGGCCCCACCTACTTTTTCACTCAGGTACTTGTCTGTTTTTCTTCAATTCCCTATGAGTGGTGCACCTTATCATTCCCTACACTCACACCCACCTGATCCCACCCCATCCTCCATTATTCAATAATTTATCCTTTTTTTTTTTATCGTATATTTACCCCTTCAATGTTTATTTTAAAAGGTTAAATTATATTTGTTTCATTTTTAATATCAACATTTTAATCCAAATATTAATTTTTAATTTTGAAAGGTTCGAAATCATTAATACATATTTATATCATTTTTCTTCTATTTTAAAAAACTAAATTAATAAAAATATTCCTAATATTTTCTTATTTTAAAGGTTTCAATAAAAAAAAATTAAATACTTATTTAATTTTAAAACTACTCGTAAAATTTGAGAAATGGCATTGACATTAACTTCATTTCAAAAAATTTAAGTTTACGAACCTCTTGTAAATTATTTCTAAATTTTTATTTTAAAAGTATTTTTGAAAATTTTAATTTAATGATTAAAAATAAAAATAATTTTTATTGATTTAACGAAATTATTATTAGGAGAGAAAAGAATTAAAATTAGTAGGGGTAAGTTGTGGAAAGTTTTGCAGACTGTTGCACGATTGGTGGCTGACACATAGCCTGAGACTGCATTTAATGCTGCTGAGGCACCACCTCTGTTTGGTTCCAAGGATACGCTAACACACACCCGGAATAAAACCCAATTCTCTCTTTATGCCACGTGTCCTTCATGCTCCCATCTCCCACCATCCAAACACTACTCCTAATATTATCCTAAATTCATTTTTTAAAATTAATAATAATAATAATTAAGTTATACTTAAATCACTAAACACGACAAATTAAAATTAAAATTTTAATTAAAGGAAGAACAAAAGAAATAGTTCTTTTTGTAAAGATTATTAAAAATTTAATTCGTTTGTTCTTTGTTACGGTGGAAATGGAAATGAATCCCATTATATATATTTTAAAAAATGTTAAAAAGACATTCGATTTGATATTTTACGAACTTCCATTATGGGCAGTCCCGCGGATCACGGACCCAATATTTTTCATATGTTTCTGCAGCGGAGCGGTGGAGTAACAGGAGCGGATTATTAGATCATTACAATTTGTTTTGTTAGATTATTATTATGGGAAAAACGCCATTGAAAGTGATGCTTTTCGTCACCTGTTCCACTGCTTGAATTCCGGGTTCAATTCAATCTCACTTAAACAGCATTTCTCCCAGTCAACCCGCAGCTTTTCCCAGATTTGACGTCTTCTCCCCGTCTTCTTCGACAAATTCCCTTCACTTCCATCCAAATCCCACACCATGAAGTGGGTATCAGAATCAAGCCCCTATTATCCTACGCTGGCTCGCTCAATCGCTCGCCCATTTCAAAATGGAAAGCCTAAAAGTGGTCAGTCAATCAAACTCAGTTGTTTTATATGCTTTAATTATTCAACCCATTTGTGATTTGAGTATGTTGCCCACTACCTGTTTGATTAAATGCCTCTGTGAATTTGTTGTATGTTGTTGCCCTCTACCTGTTTGATTAAATGCCTCTGTGGATTTGTTGTCAATGGTGAAGTAGTTGAGCTTGTTTTGATCGGATTGAGTTAGTGACCTGAAGGTGTTTGATGAAATGCCTGAATGAGCCTTCTTTAAGAACTTTTATGAATATACTGACAGATGTTAGCCCTCACTTGCATGAAACTGTAAAGCAATCAATTGGAATGGTAAACTGCTTAAAATGCTTAGCTTGGACACATCCTTTGAGTGAGCCAGAAAAACTTGCAGCCTTATGATTTCAGGAGGGGAACAGATTGGACTTGTGCTACAGAATCATCTCTTTGAGTTGTCACTATTCATTAAAGCTTTGATTAAGTTGAAAGGAAATTTTAATCTTGCGACAAAAGCTGATGATTATAGGCCGTTTCAAGTTGTTCTTTTAAAAGACTTTTTCAGTAATCTTCACGTGCCCCTCTGGGTTTCGAGGAGAGAGATGCCATGCCTCAAATGGCTATGATTAGATTCAAATAAAGGAATGACCCTACTACTAATTGTCTTGATTTGGGCAAGAATGATCACCTCACCTCTCACCCTCTCTCTCTCTCTCTCCCTCTCTCTCCCTCTCTCTAACCCAAAAAGCAGCCTGCTTTTGGTTGTTTACTTTATCCCCTTCACAGGTATTTGATATTTTGTGCTTTTGTAAATGGTCAAATTCTTTGGTTTTACTCCTCCCCAGGTCATTATAAGGTTACAAAAGGTAACCCTTTAGCCGTGTCTTTTAATAAAGATATTACATTTCTGAAGTATAAGATCATAGACTTAAGCACCACTCCAAGTAAAGTATAAGGTTACATTTCTACCTCGGTTGTAGAGTAGAACGAAACATTGCTTATAAAGATGTGGAAACCTCTCCCTAGCAGACTCGTTTTAGAACTGTGAGGCTGACAACCGAATAATATCTGTTAACGATGAGTTTAGCCTGTTACAAATGGTATCAAAGCCAGATATAGGGCGGTGTGCCGACGCTAGCTCCTAAGGGAGATGGATTGGGAGATCCGAAAGCGGTTGGAGAAGGGAACGAAACATTTCTTATAAGGGTGTGGAAATCTCTTCCTAGTAGACGCATTTAGGCTAACGGCGATATATAACAGGTCGAATCAGACGATATTTGCTTAAGTTCTTACACAACTAGAATGAGGACAGAGAATCATAGGACAGCTTCTTTCTGTAAGTTGGACCATTCAAGAAAGTATAGGCGACTCCATTTTTCTAAAGCTAGGAGTGATGACTTGATTGTCACTATTATGTTAAGCCAATTAGAAGAAGAGAGGATCCTGTGTGGCTAGCAAGGCCAGTGGGATGCATCTGCCACAACTCAATTATTGTTAAATTACATAGCTACAAAATGCAACCAAAAGGCATAGGTAGGTGGGTGGGTAGGTTGGTCAATGTGAGAAATGGTTTGTATAACTCTACGGTATTGTTTAACATATTTAATACAATCAAAACAACAATAGAATATGAATATAATCAATGCTTATCACTTGTACCAAACATGGGTGTTGTGGCTTCTGCCTGTTTGCCAGTTTCAGTCATCGCCCTCTACATTATTCAACCAAACCTAATCCATTCCATTAGGGGATGCTTTAACTTAAAAGATTATATTTTTATAGTCTAGATTTTGAAACTCTGTCCCACCTATCTTGAAGCTAGGTATACAGTTATTAAAGTGCATTGCAACAGTTTAAATCCATTGTCAGCCAATATTGTTCTCTTTGGATTTTTCTTTTTGGACTTCCACTCAAAGTTTTAAAACGTGTTTACTCAGGAGAGGTTTCTAAACCTTTGTAAGGAATGTTTTGTTTCTCTCTCCACTGTTAGCCGTAACCAGTTTCTCTATATAACTTAGGCACAAGTATATGTGATGGCTAGCCTAACACTTATGAGTGCTAAAACGGGGACGGGTGAGGAAGGCTTCTTGTTCATGTCCCATGGGCACCCCTAGTTGAGTAATAATGGCTAGAGCATTGAAACTAAATCAATAAGCCTATTATTGGCATACACCCTTTTGGCCATTTTTCTAATTCATACACCAACTTTGCGTACCAGAAACACCCAATTAAACTCCACTTTCAACCTTCATTATACATACAGAAAGATGGATGGTTTCAGTTGGCATTTTGTACTGAAATTGCGCAAGTTGTTGAGCAAGAAATTGAAGCCTAAAATTTCTCTGCCACTCAGATTCCAAGCATTGTGTAGTGCTTATGCTCCAAACTGGCTCCACATTGACTGAACTCTCTTCTTCCTACCAAAACCATACATTATTGAGCTTTGGGGCTCTAAAATATAATTTGATGTCTCACTCCCAACAGACAACCCATATGATATTCTCTCCTAATAATACTTTAAACATATATTTCGTACAAAAATGGCTTAATCTGATCTGTAGAACAATTATTAAAATGGTGCATATTGGGTGTGCTCGTGAGGGAGGATGTAAAAAAGTCCAACTCCACCACTAGCAGATATCTTTCGTTTTGGCCCGTTACGTATCGTCGTCAGCCTCACAGTTTTAAAACTCGTCTTTCCATATCCTTATAAGAAATGTTTCGTTCCTCTCTCTAACCGATGTGAGATCTCACAAATTGATACATTTTAGCGAGTGCTATATTATAATACTTAATACTAACTTTATCTTCTATAAAGTATTGAATGTTGATATGGTTTTTAGTTGAAGTTATTTTATTAGTCCAAGGCAAAAGGAATTTTGGATTTTTTTAGTACAAGAAAGAAAAGAAGGGACGATGTAAAAGAATACATAAACATTTCATTTTTTGTTTTAGAACTTTTTCGTCTTAAGAATATTTATGAATAAAAGCACGAACTAAAGTAAAAATTACTAGGTATGTTATACGTAATGGTTCAAAACTTTATGGTAAGATCTAAGACAATAAAAAGGAAAAAAAAAAAAAAAAAATTGATAGTTTGATTAGAGAATAAGTAATTGGGTATTCAAAAGCAAATTGTGAAGTAATGGTAAACCTAAGCTTAAATAATAAGTAGAGTGAAGATTGTGAGTACCCAAAATCACATGCCCCACTCATCATTGGTTCAATTTTTCATACAAAAATAAAAACATTAATTTTTAGGTCAATTATCCCTTTGTGGGTTTTCCTTTGGGAGGAGACTATTCAAAATGGAGATGAACATAACTACAAGCCCGTTTTAGACAAACATATTTAAGTCGGCCACGAGCTGACTTGAGGACACTTAATCGACTCCTTTTTAATGATAAGGGAACATGTCGACTTAGTCTCGACCAGGACGAGGTATAGGACTTGCTTCCAGAATTATGTTCAGATAATTGTATGAACTTGGTACTAATGTCGGGATTCAAGCACTCTAAACATAAGGTACAAAAACCCCAACTCCAACCTCAACCCCGCTGATGTGGGATCTTATCTTCATATTTTACCCCTGACCTAACCTCAATGTGGCGGATTAGGTTACCCCATCAAAAAATGATTTTTCTTTTCTTCTTATTTCTATTTTATCAAAATCATAAAAGTGAAAATTAGTGTGGGACATAAAAGAAGCTTGGTTTCCTTTTTTAATTTTTGTTTTTTTTTTTTCGTTGAAATTTGTTTCTTAAAATGGATAATTTTGGGCTTCTTGGGCTTGGGAGATTACGGAAAGTTTACCATTGGGGCCCATCACCAGTACAGCCCAATTACTTCGGCCCAAAAACGATCTAACTAAACACAGCTCCACGATTTATTGTTATTATTTTAAAAAAGAAAACGGTTTATTATTTATTTTTAATAGGGATTGATTTTCTATTCTTACGACTAATAAATAGTAATAATTAGGATTAAATTTAGTCTTTTAAAAAAAAGTATATTTTTATTTTATCCTTGGATTAAATTTAGGGGCCGTGGCTTTATTATTGCGAGATTAAAAACAAAAATAATGCATCTAAATATAACAAATGAACTTTATATTAAATTGTAACGATACAATGAGTTATATTAGCGATTCAACTTAAATATTATTTTATAGCAAAAATGTGAAGAAGTCAAAGGCTTACATGTACCCTTGAAGCGAAGTATTTTTATCCTCCAACCCCAATTCCGATTTCGAATCTTAGAGTCATATAACCGACCATGTTGATCTCTTTAAAATGGGGCAATGGGTTGCATGAACTAACTTATGTACACAGATCCCATAAATTAAGCTATTCTAACTCAAGTGGTAGGTCTCATGAACGGAGTTGAGTTGACTTATGAGCGGAGTTGAGTTGACTTATTCAATCGAAGATTTGAGTTGACTTATGAATTGAGTTGACTTAGAAAAAAAAGATACTTGCACGTGTGCGATCTAAGTGACATGGGCCCTTTCCATTTAGAAACTTTATGTCAAGGGCACAATTTCATATTATTTAATTGAAAAAAAAAAGAGTTGAATTCAACGGAGGCAAAGAGCTGGAGGATCGGAGGATCCACGTGGACGAATCAAAGAAGAGCGAAGAAGAAGATTGCCGGTGACCGGTCAAACTCCGTCCTCCTCACTCTGTCTATATAAATCCATAATCTCCCTACTCAAAACCTCAAGCTCCGGTTTCAATGGCGGCCTCCACTTCCCTCTCCTTCTTCTCCTCTATTCTCTTCCTCCTCCTCTCCACCACCATTGCCGCCACCTCCTTCCGCCCCAAGGCTCTCCTCTTCCCCGTCACAAAAGACCCATCTCTCCAGCACATCATCCAGCTCCGGCAGCGAACCCCTCTGGTTCCGGTGAAGCTGACGGTGGACCTGGGTGGTCAGTTCATGTGGGTCGACTGTAACCGCGCCTATATCTCTTCCACTTATAAGCCCGCTCGTTGCCGCTCCGCCCAATGCTCCCTCGCTTCCAAGTCCACTTCCTGCGGTCAGTGCTTTTCGCCGCCCAGACCCGGCTGCAACAACAACACTTGCGGCCTCTTCCCCGGCAACACCATTATCCATCTCTCCACCAGCGGAGAAGTCGCCTCCGACGTCGTCTCTGTTTCCTCCACCAATGGCTTCAACCCAACCACCCCTGTCTCCGTCCCCAAATTTCTCTTCGTCTGCGGCACCACATTTCTCCTCGACGGCCTCGCCGGCGGCGTAACCGGAATGGCTGGATTCGGACGCACCGGAATCTCTCTGCCATCTCAATTCGCAGCCGCCTTCAGCTTCAATAGAAAATTCGCCATTTGCCTGAGCAGCTCCACCAGACTCCCCGGCGTCATCTTCTCCGGCAACGGCCCGTATAATTTCCTACCCAATATCGATTTAACCAAATCCCTCACTTACACCCCACTCTTTATCAATCCCGTGAGCACCGCCGGCGTCTTCTCCGCCGGGGAAAAATCCGCAGAGTATTTCATCGGCGTCAAATCCATCGTCATCAACTCCAAAACCGTCCCACTCAACACCACCCTCCTCAAAATCAACAGCAAGGGCATCGGCGGCACCAAAATCAGCACCGTGAACCCATACACCGTCATGGAATCGTCGATTTACAAGGCGGTGTTGAAAACGTTCACGACAGAGCTCCGGAAAATTCCGAGAGTGCCGGCGGTGGCGCCGTTTGAGGCTTGTTTCAATGCGAATAGCTTTGGAAGTACCCGACTGGGGCCGGGGATGCCGTCGATCGATTTGATTTTACAGAACAAAAACGTGATCTGGAGAATCTTCGGCGCAAACTCGATGGTGCAGGTGAATGAGAAGGTTCTGTGCTTGGGATTCGTGGACGGCGGCGTGGAGCCGAGAACCTCGATCGTGATCGGCGCGCACCAGATTGAGGATGCTTTGCTTGAATTTGATTTGGCCACTTCACGGCTTGGATTTATCTCCACTCTTCTAGGGCGGATGACTACTTGTTCTAATTTCAACTTTACTGCTAAACCTTGATTGATTGATTAATTAATTAATTAATTAATCTTGATTGATTAATAAATTGTTGCTGTTTTTGATTGAATAGTTTAATTAATATCATAGTTTGGATGGTGGGGGACATGTCTTGGATTGCATTTAATTCGAGATTTTGATAAATAAAGTCATGCGAGCGTGCCCAATCGTAGCTGGCTTTGAAGGAAACGATGCTTTTAAACAACCCGTTTCTTTTTATATTCATCGATCTTATAACATTTGGTTTCCGTAAAAAATTGGGCAAGTGATTTCCGCACCCCAGTTCTTATGAGAATTCAAATAGGTGATCGGGATGGAGATAGGGATAAGAAGGCTTCCCTTGCTCTCGTCCCTATCCCGTAAATATATTTTCTTGTATGTATGTTTGACTCGAGGAGATAGGAATGTATGCTCGTTTGTGATCTTGCACATATGTTGAGTCAACTCTTGACTCGATGGTCTTGCTTTTTTGTTTGACCTTAAGCTTATTGATCTTGTATGTTCGGTGATCTTTGGTTTGTTGATCTTATATGTTGGATCTTTTTCGAAGGTGGTGTGCACTTTGACTTAAATGACTGTTTGTGCTCAATCGTTTGGATTTGGACCAAATTATTTCTTTGTGACCCATTTGGTTTATTTGAACTTCGAGTCCAAATATTATGACCCAATTTGGCGCTTATTTAATCAAATGACTAGCAATTGTGTGACCATCGTAGGTGGGTGAGGTTAGTGGCCATTGGTGGTGGCAATGGCTAGCAATTGTGTGATTACGACCAATAGCCATGGTGAAAGGGACGACGGAGAGATATGGGAGTGATAGTGGGAAGGTATTTAAATAAAGTGATTTAGGCAGATCAGTAGTGGGGAAATATAATCTCATCTCCGACTCCATTTAGTTAATGAAGAGAAATCTCTTCTCAGTCCTTTTTCGTTCTCGATAAATGGGTTTTCACAGGCCCGCAGATAAAATGTACGTCACTATAGTTATGGGCAAAACGGTGTGAACTCATTACGTACGCTTGGAAGACGGAGCGGATTGCAACACGCCAAAAAGGCTTTAAAATAAGCAGAATTTACCCCCACCAAAACAGACCCATTTTTAAACTCCATCATCAAACTCATGCTTTAAAAGTTTAAAACTACCCTTCAACAACCACTGCCCAACCCCAACAAATGGCCTCAAATAATACCAATCCAATCCCCACCGCCGTCTCCGACAACAATGGCCTCTTGTGCTCCCCACAACCCACGATAATGGACCATAATCCAGCTCGCCCGGTAACCCACCGGACCTTCCGATTACAACAACGGCGGCGGAGGCTCTAACATGTTTTTTTTTTTTGTTTCTTTTGGTGTAGGTTTTGGGAGAGATGATGGGGACTTTTTTGCTAATGATTTGCGTGAGTGGAGTGGCGGCGACCGGCCAGATGATGGGCGGTCAGGTGGGTTTATTGGACTACGCCGCCGCCGCCGGGTTGACTGTCGGCGTTCTGACATTCTGCTTTGCTCCCATTTCCGGTGCTCATTTCAACCCTGCCATCACTCTTGCCTCTGCCATTTTTGGCCACTTTCCATGGTCCTGGGTACGATTAAAAATTCTTATAATACTTCTTTTTTTTTATTTTAAATTTTTAAAATTTGAAATTAAGGATGTTTTTGTCGGAAATTAGGTGATGCCGTACACGGTGGCTCAGACGACAGGTTGTGTAATGGCGACATATGCAGGAATGTTCGTTTACGACATTAAACCACAACAATTGACCACTCGACCATTTCGTGGCTCCATGTCTGCCTTCTTCGTTGAGCTTCTTGCAACCTTCATCCTCATGTTCCTCATTTCTTCTTTACCCCATCAATCCCGACCCCGACCCGTAAGTTAAATTACATGTTTAATCTTCAATTTTAAACCCATTAATCCAATTGAAAGTTCGACTTGATACAAAATTAAAAGTTTATGAACTGATTAGATACATTTTTTGGTCATATGATGCAGGGTGGTCAATTGTCCGGCTTTGTCATTGGAATGGCCATCGGACTTGCTGTGTTTATTGCCGGGTAGGTGTAGTTAAATTACAAATTTAGTCCGGGTTAATTTAATACATGAATTTTCAAATTTAAAAATTTAGTTTCAATAATTTCAAATATAGATTAATTAATTTAAAACAAATTTTATTAAAAAATAAATAGAAATTATATTTTGCCTAATGGGCTTTTGAGTGAATGCAGGCCCATTTCAGGTGGATCGATGAACCCAGCAAGATCCTTAGGGCCCGCAATAGTTTCATGGGCTTTCGATGACATATGGATATATATTACAGCTCCGGTCATCGGAGCTGTTACCGGTGCCTTCTTCAGCGGCGTCCTCCGCCTTCATCCTCCGCCGATCCATTCTTCCGACGGCGGAAATTTCCGTCGCTCCTCCTCAGCCAACTTACATTTAATTCCTTAGCAAATCACCGCCTTCTACCATCTTTCTCGACGTGAAATAATAATTTAGCTTTAAAATTCTACGAATTTATTGACTAATTATCTCGTGTGATTAGCTGATTAGCTGAGCTATATGTAAATTAGTCAAAACACTTACGAGCATATAAAATTAGTTTTATATTTCAAGCACATTAAAATTTCCGTTGTTATACAATCATACAGAAATTAAAATATCTAAATCATTTTACTAAAACAGACAATGAGCCCATATAATTATTGAGCTTGATCTTTTCCATTCTCTCGATACCCATAAAAATAAATAAATAATTTCGTAAAAATAAAATTTGAAATAAACAACGAGACGGAGATAGAGAAGTCTTCCCCATCCCCACCGTCAGTGGTCCCACAAATATGAAAGTGTGGTTAAAAAAAATAAATAAATAATTAAAAATAAAGAAATAAAACGTCACTCCAAGGTCAATGGAAACAAATAAAGAGAAGATGAAGATAAGTGGCTCTTTCTCACTTTATTATTATTATTATAATTTCTCCCCCTAATAATTTTATTTATTTATTTATTTATTTATTGTGGTTGTGGCTTAAACCTCTAATTTTAAATTCCCGTTACTACCCTTTTTTTTAATGTTTTTTTTTTAAATACCATAATTATTTTTATTTTGTCTTTTTTCGAAGCCAATTACTAATTAAATCCCTCTTTTTTGATTGGTCTACTTTAAATATTCTTTTTTTTTTCATTTTGTAATTATAATTTATAATTGTATTTGAAGTAACATTGAAAACCATGGGCCAGACCCAAAAACTGTGGACGTCCCATCACAAATTGCATCATTTTCTTTTAATTTTATTTTTATATATATTCCTTACAAAAGTCAAAAATATTTTCTATATTCATCATAATTGATTTAAAATATAAAATAAAATGGTCTTGAAATAAATATTTTAAAATAAGTTAAAGGTCTACGTGGATAGAAATAATATTAAAATAAATAAAATATTTTCCTGTTTATTTATTTGATTGAAGAATTATAATCTAATTATTTTTTTTTTATAAATATTTTAACACATCAATTTTATATTATTTAATTTATTATTTTAATACGTTGAAAACACGTCATTAGTAGCAATTGTCACGGGCTCCACGCACTAGCCGACCGCTTTCCACATTCACTTTTGACGCAACCAAATTATTTATTTATTTATTTGCTTTAAAATATCTTCAAATTTTTTATTATTTTTATTTCCAAAAATACCCTTCTGATTTATTTAATTATCACTTTACCTTTTCCAAGCAAATTGCAAGCATGGATGGCTTTAAGATTCANATACCCTAAATTTCCCATTAAGCTAGATCCCCATAATTCTTCCATCTTTTATTTTCATCTCTTTAATTCTTGCAATTTTCTGTTATTTATTATATTTGAATTTTGAAATTTTATTGAAAGTGTTACGAGGGAAGAAAAGGATATTTTTGTCTTTGTAATTTTAAATATCTTTTTTTAATGGTATAATTTATTACATCTTTTATTAGATTTGGATCGTTCATGTTTGACTTTCTATGTATTTGGATAATTTGAAGAATTTTCGTAAAAATAGTTTTTTTGTCCGTATATAATCCAACTCAGATTGATTTGAGTTAGATAGACTAAGTAGTTCCGGTAAAAATTAAAAATATTTTTTTATTCGATTATATTGATGGTTGATTACAATGTTTACATGAACTTCTCTACATGTTATGGTTTTGTAATTAAAGTAAAACCCATTTACCATTATTTTAATAAGACCCCATTAATTAATTAATTAATTAATTAATTTTTTGGAATAAAATTTATAGATGGTCAATGCCACCAACAATAATTAACCTAACTCCTTTACTCTTAGATTTTCTTATAAATTATAAAAATAATCCTTAAAACCATTTTTTTAATATTTTTAAATCCTTAAATCAAAAAGATTATCGCTTAACCACATTTAATAATATACATAATTAAGTTCTCTTTTTATTTTATTTATTTATTTTTGTCAATTTTCAAAATAATAAAAAATTTGTTATTAATTGTGTTTTAATTAGGTGATTAGGTGTAAAAAAAATAAATTATCTATTTTCCGGATTATTATATATTTGTGGAAAATATTCCCATATAAGGTGGCCTTTGTACTTAAAATTCCACCATCGAAGCCACGTGCCCAATTCTCATTGGCTTTCATCCAGGAAGTTCACCACTAATACGCAATTCAGCTGGTCCTTTTCCCCATTAATTAAATTATTTTATTCTTATCCAAATTGTATATTTTTAATAAAATTTTAAAATAATTCGCTATTAAATATCTATTCAAGCTTAGAAAAAAAAGGGTTTAATATTTTTTTTTTAATTTTAATTTTTTTTTTTTTTTATGTTGGACTTATTTCAACATTTTGTCCTTAAAAAAAAAAAAACCTTAAAATTTGAAATGAACATTAAATACAATAATATATGACAAACTTTACTATAAATGAATATAAATACATTTTATTTCCTAAGTTTCTATTAATATATAACAACCAAGCAAGTTGCTCATGACTTTTTTTGTCACACCCAACAACAAAATTAGCATCTATAAATATAAAAGCATTAATCTTAAAAAAATAATATAAATAAAGTTATCTGAAAAATTAATCAAAATTTCTTTTTTAATTTGAGTTTAACAAAAAAAGAAAAAGGAAAAAAGGGTGTCCATTGATTTCTCCACGTCAGCGGTGGGTCCCAGCCGCTAGATTTCAATCTCCTCTTACACGTGGCTGCATTCATCAATTTATTTTTCTCTCCTACTCAGACCACGGATACGAAAAATTAAAATCAAATCGGGAAAAACAATAATAATAATAAATAAATAAATAGAAGAGGGTGTGAAATGACCACGATACCCTTTTCATTTTTCTATATAAACCCAACAAAGCAAGCGATTGTTTTATCCATGTCCGTCATAACTCATTGAGTGTTATTTCTTTTTTGAAATTAAAGCCATGTTGGGAGTATTTAGCAGCTCCATCATGTCGCCGCCGGACGAGTTGGTGGCCGCCGGAAGCCGTACGCCGTCTCCGAAAACGACATCCGCGGCTCTACTGAATCGGTTCGTCCAGATAAACTCCTCCGCCGTGTCGCTGCAGCTAGGGGACCATGCCTACCTCGCCTACACTCACGAAACGGAATCCACCTTGTGCCCCAGGTAAAATTACTATGTTTTGTTTTAAATCCGCCGCCGCCGCCGCCGCCGCATCAGAATCTTTTTTTTTTTTTTTTTTTTTTTTTTTTTGTTGCCGAACTATTAGTAAATTAAATGAACTCGAAATTCGGTCGATCGGTGATCGGACGATCCGGGACGGCGGAGGCTTTAAATTCTTCGAATCGCCGCCGTAATTGGTGGTTAATTTATTGGAAACCGACGGGAAATATATTTTGGAATTGTCGATTTTCTTCGATGGCGTCCTCTAAATTGGGTTAAATTTTTATTAAATTAAAAATAATTAAAATTTAGTTTATTTATTATTATTTTTTTATTTTCTTTTCGGATGTTCTTTATTAAAAAAAAAAAAAAAAAAAAACTAAAAAAAGCAGTTTCTGATGAAAGTTTGTTTTGAGAATATTGAATGGCTGCGATTTGTTGATCTCGTGGATAGCGTGTGTGACACGTGCGATCAAGATGATACTGTCCGGACTTGTCAGAGAAGAATCCAATGGCGTTGCGACACGTGTGACCAGTTTTTTGTCGTCTTTCTGAAACTTATCTATTGGATCAAAGCAGTAATAAATCTCATCATTTAGTTATTTATTTATTGTGCGTGTATTAAATAGAAAACTAATTGTTCTTTATTTTTATTTATTTATTTTACCTTTAGTTGCTTATCAATCCTTGACTTGAAGCGAATTACCAATACACGATTTTAATTATTAATTTTTTAAAAATCGAAATTCAAGCCCTGAATGTATGACACGTGGAGGGCAGAGATGTGAATCCAAATTATAATAGAATATTAACTGATTAATTACTGAATTAATTCGTGACGACAGATCGTTCGCAGTGAAGGACGACATTTTCTGCTTATTCGCGGGAGTTTTGGACAATTTAGGGAGTCTCCGGCAACAATACGGCTTGGCGAAATCAGCGAACGAGGTGGTTCTGGTGATCGAGGCATATAAGGCCCTCCGGGACCGAGCTCCATATCCGGCCAGCCATGTCGTCGGCCATCTCAGCGGCAATTTCGCCTTTATCGTCTTCGACAAGTCGACCTCCACTCTCTTCGTGGCTTCTGTAAGAGTCTCCTTCTTGCTGTTCTTTAATTGTTTTCTTTTTATGGGATAAATTAGAGTTTTGTTCTGTGATTTTGATAGGATCGGAATGGGAAGGTTCCGTTGTACTGGGGAATCACCGCCGATGGTTATGTGGCCTTTTCCGATAACGCCGATCTGCTCAAGGGCGCTTGCGGGAAATCGCTTGCTTCATTTCCTCAAGGTAGATTAGATTCCCCGACATTTCCAAAGCCTGTGTATCTATAAGAAGCTTGTTCTGCAACGATAATGGAGGGTTTTGGTTCTATTTTTGCAGGGTGTTTCTTATCTACAGAAGTTGGTGAACTGAGATGCTATCAGAATCCTAAGAACAAGATCACTGCTGTTCCTGCTAATGAGGAAGAGATTTGGGGTGCAACATTCAAAGTAATTTTCAGACAGTCTTTAAGTTTTTTTTGACAAACAATCAATCACTGAACTCCATTTCTAAGACTTACTTTTTTGTGGTTGATGCTCCTTCTCAGGTGGAGGGGCCTGCAGCAGTGGCAGCCACACGTTGAACAGATTGTCCCATAGCAGTGGAGCTTTCACATATATATATATATATATATATATATATGTATGTGTATATATATATATATATGGTGTTTTATATGTGGTTGAGAAGGCAGATCAGAAGAGGAGGGGGAGAGAGGATACCTAACAGACAAATTTATGTCTGACCAGAAGAGGAAGATGGTGTGTTTTTTTCTCTCTTTCTTTCTGCTCTTTTTGCTTGCTTGTAGTCTGATGTCAAGTCCTTTTGCTTTCGGTGTAATAAAGTCCGTGACTTTGTAGAATTATCCTTGCAAATCCTAGAAATGGAGACTTGAATTTCACACCACCAATGTTTTGGCCATTTTCAACCACCTGTTCGTATCAAATGTATAGATGTCATTAACATTTGAACCACAAAATAATATGCCAAGTCATGTGATGTTGACTCGTATGAACACGAACATCAAAATTACTGCAAATTTTGTCTATGTCAACAGCCTAAAGACAAAACCATAGAGACACTATTGGATACGACACTCGCCGTATGATTAGTTCCAAGTTCGAATCCTACTAGACAATAGAGAAAATGATGGTCAAATTTATGGTATAGCCAAACATTGTAGGTGTCATGCCATGAGTATCTTCAGCATAGTTGCAAGATCAGCATATTCGACTAGTGAGCTGGAGAAATGTCTTCCAGACTGCAAAAAAAGGAACTGATATTAGAAGCTGATTTAATTTTTGTTTGAACATCCTTAAAGCTGACAGTACCTTCTCCACAAGAACTCGATGATATCAGTAGTAAGGGTTGATCTTTTCTTGTTCTCAAATGCAAGTGATGCAGCCTTTCTAAGTAAAGCAGATCCAGCAATGCAACCTAATACTGTTGGATTCTTTGGACTACATGTGAAAAGGGTTTCGTGTAAAACGTTACAGGGAATATGTATTCGTCAAATGAGATCGAAAGAAAAGACGATGTTTAAATTCTAGAACTTGCCTGGTAGCCAAATTCCCATCAGTGACTAAACCTTGTTGCCGAGCCCAAGATACAAAAACTGCAACACTGGACCACGGGGAAAGAAAAAAATTGTGACCTTATTGTACAGAAGTTTAGGCTTCTCGAATTTGGATTAGGAAAATAAATAAGGTCAATTTTGTTAGAAAAACAATATTCACCAAGAACAATGAAAACCCATAGCACTACTTGCCTTCCTGAAAGTATATCACCTTGGCCACCACAACGGCGAGGAGAACCATAAATGCTCACTGATTTGACTGCATCAGGTGTCACATGATTTCACTTAAAAGGAAGAATCAAGTATAATCTAGCAAGGGAAATACTTTGACACCATATTAATATTTACAGCAATACTAAAGAAACTGGAATTCCTATAACAAGGACAGAGATCCTGTGAAATTTACAGAAATTGGAAAGGACATTTTCAATCCATATTCAATTTGGTTCGCTTCCACCGTGGCATGACAGAGAATTTTATCAGTTTTTCCTAATCTGACCAGAAGGTAAGTTTAGCACAAAGGTGATGATAGAATGGTAGGTGACACAGTGGCTACAACATCAGAGAAAGGAACATTGAATTTGTAGCACTTCCTATAACGTTAACATGGAAAATACATAGTAGTTGTAATCAGTACCTGTCTCACCGTCACAGATGAGGTCAGCTCTCCCTTTCCTGAGAATAGTTAGGCCACCAATCCTGATCATATCCAAACGTTTAGTGCACCAAAGACTGGAGAACTGAATGAAATAAAAATGTGCACCACGTAGAAGTAATACTTTATAATATTTGTTAGAAATTATAAAATAGGATGAAGTAAACCGACACAGGGAAAACTATCTCCATCTATATTAAATAATATGGAATCTGCCGTACGTTATTTATAGCTAGCTAGCTAAGAACAATCCCTTCGGCGAAATACAGTTATATTTTCATTCTAATGTCAATATTTTCATACTTCAGAAATAATTATGTCAAGAAAGATGTATGCAATAAATCGAAGAGTGATTCAGACTATTGGAAGGATGAGACACGCCACCAAAATATTCTTGTTCCTTACATTGAACCATTTGGCTAGAGACTACAGAACGTGCCGATAATTAATAATAATATAGAGAAACCATTATGGGCCCTGGATAAGTAGTAACATCTATAGTGAATTCTGATCAGATGAGACCAGCCTCTCATCTGCCAACTTTCGTAAATGTGCTGATTTCAGGGGTGTGGAAGGTAGCATGTCCATACAAGATTCACTATAGGGATAAGCATGTCACCGTTGCAAGAAAAACATGATAAGCATGTCCATACACTATTCAAATGAAAAACATGATGGTTTTACCTTTTGGTAAGAGACAGCAATTGGTTAGGAGCATCTTGTTCATCGACTTCAGCAAGCAGTACATTTTTCACGAGACGCTTATATTCATTTACATTTGGTGTCAGGACTGCCAAGGGGTAATTGCTTACAAGGTGAAGATTGTCCGTGATAAGAAAGAGACCATCCTGATAAAGCAACAAACACAACCGGCAGTAAGCAGCCACCGACAGACCCATTGAAAATGGCAGGCATGACAACAGTATAAACACGGTAATTTCTTTCAAATTGTATGTGCTCTGCTATATGCATACCCCGTCTATGATCATTGGTATATTGGTCTGCCTTGCATGCTTTATGATTTCACTGACACATTCCTGGAATAGTTTTCAACCATTAGAAAATTTCATGGTATTAAAGAGACTGGCAGAAAATATCAGATCAATCTAGATAAAGAAACAAAGGATGAATTGACTTCATATGACGGTTTTAATGGANAAAAAAAAAAAAAAAAAAAAAAAAAAAAAAAAAAAAAAAAAAAAAAAAAAAAAAAAAAAAAAAAAGGCCTCAGGAAAACAATTTTATCCTATTTTTTGTTTCTATCATCGAATTCCAATCGATTGGAGGTTCACATGAAATTTTTTTAGGGGTATCAAGATACAACCATTTATGGAATTTACACCAAATTAGCACATATGGGTTTTCTAGCCCTAATGAGCATTAATACATACGTTTTTAGCCTATAACATAACCAATTAATCTCTAGGTCCCAAGTTTAGCATTTGAAGCAAGGGAAACTCAATATTACGTATAATTATCAGAGGTACTCAAGTTTGTCATACATCTAGACGTAAGTAATGCATGCCAATTTTGGGAAAGAACATGTCCTCATGGTCCTTTTCAGAAAAGAAAATACAACCGAACCATGCACTGCAACTAAATCTACTTGGGGAAGTTTAGACATAAAAAAACAAGGCAAATCTATCATTTATCCCTAACCATGCACTTGATTTCAAATTCATCCCCTCAGTTCAGAAAATTTCAGTCATACCCCATACCTTCGATTAATTTTAATTCAGTCCTTCGTTAAGACTCTCCACTACTGTAAAATAACTAGAAGTAGGGAGGAATGGCTACCTTTAAAACTAGCTACTCACGTGTCTACTAAAGTGAGGCGTGATGCGACAAAAGAACTAAGCATAGTTGAAAGTCTGGAAAAAAGGAAAAATGGAAAATGTGTTTTCTATATTCCACAAGTAAAATCTACAGAAAAGTTTCGTTTTAGCAAACATGTCAGCCAAAGTTTAGAAGTCTGGAAACAACGATGGACAAAGTTGAAATCAAGTGTATAGTTCAAGAAGGAACCATGTAAGTTAGCCAAAAAACAATAACATAATCACCAGAAGAAACGGGTCTCTTCCAAGGCCAGGACCAATGACAAGACAATCGAATCTTTCAAGCCACTTGTCAACCTCAGCAAGAACCCTTTCTGCAGTGAACTTCTTTTCCTCATCTCTAAAACATCAGAACGCATCAGCCAAATATCAAAATTCCGGTTCATCGACCAAAATATAGAAAAAAGCGGAAGCACCTGACACTGTATGATTCTTCCAGAACAGGATGCACAATTAACTCTGGACTATAGCTCTTTATGACAGGAGCAGCATCTTTAGTGCAGAAAACATGAGATAAATCTGCACCCTGAAGGGAAAAACTAATGGGTAGTCATTCACCTTTGCAAGTAAAAAGAGGAAAAAATAAATATCCATATAGAAATTAAAGAACAAAACTCTTTAACAAGAACACCAAGAAAAAGGGGTCTGAACTAACAATTTTCAATGCTGATATAGCAGCGAAATAGGGAGCACCTGTGTACTCACGACATCCACCAATAACAGCTATCTTCCCTGATATGCAGATATAGATTGTTAATCAGAAAACTTCTAAGAAACACATTAATTCAATGGACAAAACTTGATAAAGCATAAAATACAAGCCACTACACAGTATCTTGAGACCTTACCCGCCTGGCCTTTATATCTTTTGGGATCAAGGCTAGGTGTAATAGCTCTTAGAATGTTCTCAGCATCAGCCTCCATAGAAGTCCCACTCATGGCTTTGATTTGTTGCCGCCTATTCTGATGAGTACAATCACCAAAACCTCCAAGAGACCTTATCAAGAACTGTTGTCTTCTAAACACAGCCGAGGAAGCCAACATTCAATAACTTTGGAGTATCGATTCACGTTAATTGATTAGCTCTGGACATGATCAAAATCTGGAATTAGAAACCTCATCCTACGGAAAATCGGTACCTTCTACCATTGCGACAGAACTGAGACTAAACAATTCGATTCTTCTACCCATGATTCAAACTCGTAGCCAATTCATTTCATAATACTCATTTGAAATAACGAAATTACAATCTTAATTAGAATCAGAACCATCAGTTTCCGTCATTTTGTAACTCAACATCATGGCAAATGTAAGAAATTCTGCAACCTAAATTAGTTCCGGTATAGGAGAAGAATCGTTCCACGGAACAAATCAGAAGCTAAACTAATGCAACAAAAAATTGAGAGTCGAAATTCAAATAGGATATAGAGAAAATTTTGAGCGTACCTTTCAGTTTTCGCCTCTCGAGGGAAGAAGAAGAAGACGGAGAAGAGGAAGAAGGAGCAGAAGAAAAGTGATTACATTAGGGAGGTGACGTGGCAAAAGTCAACAATTCCACGTAGAGAGAGGTTTTGACTCAGCTAGGTCGACGTGTAGTTGTAGCTTGTTCCGTTCCTTCTTAGAAATTTCGACATGTCGTTCAACTCACATTTTTAAGTACAGTAGGTAAAATCATAGATAAAACGAAATGATCTCGTTCTTTTAGAGACGGCGGCGAAGAGATCCGATGAAGGAAGCGGCGAAGTTGAATGCGGCGAGGTCCGGCGTGGTGGTGTTCGGAGCTTTGGCCTTCGGGTATCTGAGCCTACACCTCGTGTTCAAGCCCTACCTCGAGAAAGCTCAAGGTTCTCTTCAACATCCCAATTCTGAGCCCTCTACAATTCCAAAAGATGCTATTTCAAACCGCGATGATTGAGCTCAATCTTCGTTTATTTTGCCTCAGTATGTACAAAATTTAGTTCGTTAGAATGACTCTTAGAGATTACCTCGAAATTTCTTAGTTTTCAAGAGATTTGTTAGAAACGGGAGGAGGGAATCCTTTCGGTTCTTGTGGTATGTGCTCACTGAAATCTGAATTCTGAAAATTGTCATTCCTTGATTCACTATGAACATTGGCCGAGTACACCATTTTCTGACTTACAATGTAGTTTGAAAGTTCGCTTGTTCTTTATGTAGTTCGATCATCGATGTTGTTAAGTTATAATTTGAGTGGTATGAATACAAGAACTTTGTATCTCATAGATTGCGTCTTAGTTGATCTTGGCCATGATGAAAAGTGGAAATTGTTCTTGGGGCTGTGTTATTTCACTGTTCTTTTTCAGTCTGTTTCATGATGTTCAGATTAATGGTTCATCAAATGATGATATTGAACATATTCTCCATGGTAATTACTAGTTTGGAAGGAATTTGATCTTTCTTCTTGGAAAGGGTTCTAATCTGGATTGACCTTCCACCAGCTGTAGTTTCTGATTTCCTCTTTTTCTGCTGCGGCTGTGGTGTCTTTATCTCAACCACGGTTAAGTTTTGTTTTCTTTGGTGACATGCTGCAATCCTCCCTTCTACAGAAAAGGGTTCTGTATATCTTGTTCTTACACTTTCTCTCTGAGTTCGAAAATGATCTTCCATGATTCCATCATCAATTGTGATTGAGTTACAATCCCTTTTTGTGATATCCCACACGATGGGAGTGGAGAATGAGTGCCAGCAAGGACGTTGGGTCTCGAAGGGGTTGGAGAACATGGAAACAAACCTAAAACTTTGAGGGAAAGTTTAGAAAAGAAAGCGGAAGGATGACAATATCTACTAGCAATAGCGGTAAACACTTAGAATGTTGGAATACATACGAGATGCCAAGTTCGAAATGTGAGTGTGTTAGAGTTCATGGGAATTAATTCCCAGACCACTTCCAGTCTACCAAAGCTAGTCATCTTAGGGCAGCCAGTTTGTCTCCCCGATATTCGGCCCCTTTATTACGCGACCGTAAGATTTTGTTACGGTTAGATACCCTGTTTAGGCAAAGGAGAAAGAAAATAGTTTCTGCACCAAATGGATCCTATGAATCCCAGTCTATGAATGTGGTATTAGTAGAAGATTGAATAGTTCAGAGTGAGTGAGTGTAGTTCTGAGTTTTACCTGTTGTGCAGCAGTCTGCAGGTTGAGAGAGAAAGAGAGTGATGGAGGTTTAAGGACTCAAGAGGGGAATTTGTTATGAACTGATGATAGTTGCAGACAAGAAAAGAGGATCAGTTCATAATGTTCCACCTTTGTTTTGTTTATCAGCACTGTTTTTCGTATCATTGTTGATATCAGTATCGGTTTTTTTCTTCTTGAAACCTCGTGGTGATATCTTATAAGGAATAAGTTCAAACTATGACGATTCTCCGTTCAAGGATACAATACCACAACAACAAAGAACACAAGCTCGACAATGAACTACACTAAGAGCTACAATCTACTCGCTAATTTGAGAGAGAGAACTGGGAACCTCTTATCTCCAAGATCCACAATGACTTAAGATCCTACTAAGCTTCCCCAATATGAATGTGGTCGAGTTCGATCTCTTAATCTCACAATTAGTTGAACATTTATTTTCGAACACTAATTTATTTATTTATTTTCGGTCACCTCCCTAATAGGAAACTCTAATAAGTTAATTAATATTAATATGGTAACTCAATTTTAATTATAAAAAAAAGGGAATTGATTTATACCCTAAATTTTGAGGGTTGTATCACTTGAAATAACAAATTAATAATTGTATGAATTACAACTATAAAATTAAGATTTATATATCTATTTTAAAATTAATTTTTATACGTGTAAAAAAAAATTAATTGTAATATAATAGACCATTTAATAATAATTAAAAAAAGGAGTGGAAAAAAAAAAAAAAAAAAATTGGACCGACGCGCGGGATTGGACTTTAACATCTCCCCGCGTGGGAAAAATGGCGCTGGGGTTGAGGGCGCTGCGATTCGACGAACGGCGACTCAGCACTGCGTGACAACCAAGCTACTTCTACTTCCACCCCAAATCCTACCTTCCCTCGCCGCCCGTTTCCACTTCCACCAGAAACCCCCTTCTTACCTCTCTCTCTCTCTCTCTCTCTCTCCCCTTCTCTTTTACACTTTCAAGAATTTTCTCCGGCAGCCCAGAGTCGGCGCTGTAAGGCTTTCAAATGGCGGATTCTGTTGTCCAATCTAGTCGATCGAGGGACCTCGATAAGCTCCTTCTTAGGCCCGGTAACCTCATCGGCGCCAATTTCGAGCCCGGTTCCCAAGTGGGTACTTCTTCTCTCCGACATTTTATCAAATACCTTGTGCTCAATACATGGTCTGCAATCGTCTTACGACTAAGTTGATTTGTATTACAGTTGAGGGATGACCTTCAACAGTATGTGAAAGTGCTGGTCATAGGAGCTGGAGGGTTGGGCTGCGAGCTCCTGAAGGACTTGGCTTTGTCGGGTTTCCGGAATCTGGAAGTAATCGACATGGATCGCATTGAAGTTACTAATCTCAATCGTCAGTTTCTCTTCAGGTTCCAACTAATTTCTTGGTTCTTTATGAATCTTTGGAGTTCTATTCGTAGTGTTCTTTTAAATTTTGAACAACCGGGGCCTGTGGGGTGGCTATAGAATAGAACCTTTACAGTTTGTAGGGTGAATACTGTGCTGTAATGAATTGAAAATTGACCTCTATTTTCAAGTTACATCCATTATTGACTGATGATATCTATATTTATGTTTGTTAAGTGTAAAGGTTTCACCTGTTCTAGGAATTCGATGGGTCGAATGTTCTTAACCAAAGCATGGTGCTTAAATAGATTTTCCTCAGAGAAAGTTCTTTTCAGGACATTTTCTTGATACGATATGATTTGATCTTGGGCTCATTGAGGAAATCACTTTCTCATATGTGCATTTGCATATGGCTTTACAATAGTCATTTGATTAACTATGGCTGTCAGGAGAATGACTCTATGTAACATTGTAGGCTTGATGATGTTGGTAAGCCAAAAGCTGAGGTAGCTGCAAAACGTGTTATGGAGAGAGTTAGTGGTGTCAATATTGTGTGGCATTTTTGTCGGATTGAGGACAAAGAAATTGAATTTTACAACGATTTTCACATAATTGCACTTGGTCTAGATTCCATTGAAGCTCGAAGTTACATCAATTCTGTCGCTTGTAGCTTCCTCGGTATGCTATTCTCGTACTTGCTACATTTTACTAATGTCTCTTCACCATCTTGTGTTTGGTAAATTTTAATGTTATGTCGATGATGAATGCAAACTTCATGTCCTTCATTTTCTCTTTGTAACATCTAGAGTACGATTCTGATGATAATCCGTTAGAAGAAACAATTAAACCAATGGTAGATGGTGGAACTGAAGGCTTCAAGGGGCATGCAAGGGTAATTTTACCAGGGGTCACGCCATGCTTCGAGTGTACCATCTGGCTTTTTCCACCTCAAGTAAAGTTCCCTTTATGTACTCTAGCAGAAACTCCTAGAACTGCTGCTCATTGTATCGAGTATGCGCACCTAATTAAATGGGACGAGGTAATGCATTAGTTACCATGCTTTTCATTGATGATTGTGAATGTATCCCTTCGAATTACCCAATACTTTTTCTTTTAGGTTCATAGCGGCAAAGCTTTTGATCCGGATGATTCAGAACATATGAAATGGGTTTACAGTGAGGTACATAAATTCCTGTAAGATCTGAGAATTCTTTTCAATTCGTGATTTTAAACGTCTAATTTATCTTCCCACATCTATAGGCTGTTAAGAGAGCCGAGCTTTTTGGCATACCGGGAGTTACATATTCACTAACTCAGGTACATATTAGTGTGGGAATGTTCACATTAGTGAACTGATACGTCGATTATATTTTATCAGAACTCGTGATTGTTCTTTTAGTAAGAACATATTATCTGCTTGCATTTTTTTTTAAGCTACTCACTCTTTGTTGTTACGAATGCACCTACTGATTTACATTTTCTAAGCAATTTTTAGGGTGTTGTGAAGAATATCATCCCTGCTATTGCTTCCACCAATGCAATTATATCAGCTGCATGTACACTGGAAACGTTGAAGATCGTATCGGGATGCAGCAAAACGCTATCCAACTACTTAACGTGTGTACTGTTTTCTTCAAACATCTAACAATTCCTTTTCATATTTTTTGTAACATGGGTTTAATAATAATTTGTGGTGCAACTTAATAATGTTTTTTCTTTATTCATACTCGTAACTATATAGGTAGATAACATGTCAAGCTGCATTGGGACATTTTGATTTATTCTGTGCAGCATTCTTCGAGTACTAAAGTCATAATCCAGCAGTGTGGTTTATGTTATGATTGCTATCTGTTCACCTTTTCATTTGTTTTTGGTTCTTGTTATGATCTGAAAGTTATTTGGTTCTCATCCATCCTTCTTGAATTGATAAGTCATTCAATGCCTTGTCCATATACTAAACAATTTTGGGTTCTTTCCATTATTTACATTTGACTTCTTTTAGATTCGAATTCTAGCCTTTTATAGCCATCAATCTGTTCTTTCTATCTTTTGGAAGTTGAAATTAGGATTTCGAGTGAATTACACGATTTTCAATGCATTACTTGCTTTATCATATATCCTGGCTGAATTTCTAATACGCAGTAACATTTTTCCATTATTCCTTATATTTGTGGTCTTACTTTACGAGTGCATTGAATTTAATGCCAAGTGATCCTTTTCCAGATATAATGGTGCAGAAGGTCTCCACACTAAAGTGACAGAGTTTGTAAAAGACAAGGACTGTCTTGTTTGTGGTCCAGGTGTTCTTATTGAGCTGGATTCTTCGATCTCTTTACAAAAGGTCGGTTATTTAGCTTATGCAAACATTTCGTTAATTTCAGATGTTGAGAAATCTTGTAAATCCTTCATGACGTTACTCCCACTTTTTGCATGAAACAGTTCATTGAACTTCTAGAAGATCATCCCAAGCTCTTGTTATCGAAGGCAAGTGTCACGCATCGAGGGAAGAATCTATACATGCAGGCACCTCCTGTACTTGAAGAGATGACCAGATCAAATTTGAGTGTTCCACTTTTTGACTTGATGGGTAAAGTTTTGAAAGATGTAGTCCATGTCACTGGTGTAGCTTCTAAGAATGATAAGAAAACTTCCTGTCTCCGAAAATTACGTGTGGCGTTTAAGGGGGTTGACGGTGTTACGGATATGGACACTGCAGGTGGGGCTTAATACTACATTACATTTTTATCTCCAAATTTGAGTCATATGGCTCTCTCTTCCCCCTCTAATGAATGGAAAAAGGTTGATGTGGGGTCGGATCCATTCCCATTTGTACAATTTTTTTTCTTCCTGAAAAGAACATTAGAGCTGTGAATCTGTTGCCAGAGACTACTGATGTATTGCACAATGATTTACTTCTTTCATCCTTCTACTTCAAGCTACTATGTGACTATTAACTGCTAACAGTGATTAAGACTTGACATAGTGGATATTTTTTTGAAGATTTCCTTGTCATTTGTAATTAGTATCAGCTTTAGCTTGGAAAAATGGGTAGCATGGTTGTTGCTGCTGCTTGTCTTTGAATAATGATACCAATCCTCATGCTTTATGTAAATGTTTATAATGAATTCTTTCACCAGCTGCTGATCCCATATCTGATTGATTTGCTTTCTGAAGACAGGTAATGTTCTTGAAACCAAGAGCTTTACTAATGCTGAATGTTTTTAATGATATAGTAGAAAGAAAGAACCCTTTGACAGGTAATGGTCTAGCAATTACCCCGAGATGAGGCCTCCAATCACGAAGAAAGTTGGGAAGCAAACATGGAGGGGCCCTCTACCAGCTAGCAAAACGAGTGAATATGTAGAATCCTACTACCATGATTAATACTTTAGAGCTTTGCTCATTGGGGTTCACTCTAAAGCGGATGAACATAGTGATATGGATATCAATGAGCCTCTGCACTATGTCGTGTTCATTCGATTATCTCGAAAGCTGACTGTAGAGGAGATCTGATTCCCCTTCTCTTAAGCTTGACCATAAAAGGATTTAAGTTTATGTTTGTTTGTATAGTGACTTTGTTTGCAGGCTTGCGTAGGCTTTACCAAAATCTAAATACAGATCACAGTCGTTGTTTTATTGATCATGAGCCAAACATCCCTTAATTGTTTTTTTTTATGTTCCCTGACACCACAAATGCAAGTGGCCCCTCGAAAGAGATATCCATCCACCGACTCCTAGAACTAATGGTCTCAAACAACACACAGATGCACGGATGAGTACCTATGACAGTTAGGCTGCAATCTAGTTCAAGTTGAGAGCCAGATAGATCTTCTCCCACAATATAGATCATTTATTGCCTTTTTGAATACATGAGATCAGATCTAAGTCGTATTATGAAACAGACTAATGGGATTTGCTTTGATGAACAGGAAATCCATTAAGAGATGCTCTGCTACAGAAACCCAAGTGCGCAGAAGATTCAAGGCAATCTCCTTGGCTTGGAGATGGCGATTGGTTGCCGGCAACTGATCCTCATCTTTTCCCCAACTGGATAACACCATGTTAATGATTCTTGTGGGGTATTTGAACTTTAGACAGATTGGCCAGCTGTGGGCAATGACCCACCATCTCACATGCTCAGCCAATGTGGTTTAAACTCACCCATCACTCCCTTTTTCCCTCTCCTAAATTCTATATATCCTCACCTGAAAGAGAGAGAGAGAGAGATGAAAAGGAAAAAAGTAATTATCTCTTTAGTTCTTTTACTAACAGAGACACCCACCCAGCAAGCTAACTCTCTGTTATTGCAGTTCCGAGTTTAGACAAACATGGAGGTAGCTTTGGAATTTGAAGATGATTTGTTCTTTGCTGATTTGAGCAGACAGCTTTCTCTTCTTCTCATGGATGACAACGAAGACCCTCTCCCTCATCCACATGTTTCTCTTCAGGTACACTTCCTTTTCCCAACATTTATATAGCTTAGCGATGGAGATGGGATTTAGTATTTTCAAATTTTCAATCACTTGGGTATTTCTCTCTGTTGGATTATATTTCTCTGTTTTGGCTGTGTAATCCAATAAGATCGATCAATTTGCAGGCTCTGTCTCATGGAGGGCACCACCCCACACGGCCACTGGCAGGGCATGAACATGCCACCATAGCCTACAGCAGCGTAAGCAAGGGCACCGGCGTGTTCATCCCAAGGTCCCTGCAGCCTGCAAGAAAACAGAGGCGTGGAAGAAACAATAACATGAAGCCAAACCGACAGTTTCAAATCAATATTGATGTGAACTCACAAGCATCTTCCAACAACCATTTGATGCGTCCTAAAAAGGGTTAAGGATTCGAAGAATTTGAGGAAAAGGGTATCAGAATTCAGATTAAAGAAATAATTCTGTCACCAAGTATTAAGTTAATGGTGATGGCTGTACATGGAAGAAGAAGAAGAAGAAGAAGCCATAGTATTAGACTGTTAATCACTGGGTTTTAAATTGGTTTATGTGGTTCATTGGAAGGTTAATTAACCTAAGGTTTGTAAGCCTCCTCCCCTCCCTTAGTGAAAAATTTATGGTTGTTCTAATAATAATAATATGCCACTTTCATTCTCTCTCTGTTTTGTTTTGGAGAGAGAGAGAGAGAGAGAGAGAGAGAGAGGTGCCTTGAAACATGCTCTGTTTTGTTGATCTGAATCACAAACAGAATCATCAGACTCTGCAAAAGCTGAGATGAGTTGAATTCATGTTTTGAAGAATATGGCCTTAACTGGCATCCCTGCAATGGCACATGAGGAGGCTTTCATGCTTCAATAGCTGTCTGGATCTTTGTTGCAGAGAAAGCTAAAGTTCTCTAAAACATATTCACACTGAAACAGAGGAGAGAGAGAAAGAGATTTCTGAAGCTTTTTGGATTCTGTAATTATTTTTTTGAATCTGAAGTACACCAAAATGATGTGTGTATTATGAGGGAAGGATTAGTGAAAATGGCTTTCAAATTATACTCACTAACTAGAAAAAAAAAACTCTTATTTAAGTTTTTTAAGTTGGGTTAGTTCGAATTGTTCTTATTAAGTTTTATTTGTAATAAATATTTTGAAACGTGACTTAAGCTTAGGGAAGAACTACAATTAAACCCTTATTAGTGGGTAGGTCTTTGAAATCTTGCTTTATAGGGCTAAAGATTGAATTTCTATATATTTAATTTGAAAAGTGGAGGAAACCCATAAAAAGTATATGTCTTCTAATTTTGGTGAAAATGAAAGTCAAGAATAATATATTACAATTTATAATGCATTGAATATATAACCAAATTTCAAATACTCTTTAAAATATCAGTCATATCATCACCTTTAATCAATCAATTTTCCTAGATGTTGACATAACCCCACCACTATTATTTTATGTTACTATAATTTTTTTTTTTTTTTTGTTTATTTTCTTTATAAATTAATTATCGACCCAATTATTTTTCATTAATATTTTTCTTGTTTTTTTTTTTCTTTTTCTTTTCGGAATTTGAAATGTTAATCTAGGTGGGATGGAAAAGATGAGAGAATCAATTTTAATGAAAATATTTGGATTTTTTTTAATCTTTTCATTAAAATATTTTTTTTCTTAAGTCGGATAGTCTCGTAAAAAGATAATCTTTCCTTTAATTGTTTGTCTTTTAAAGATATGATCTCCCAGTAGCTGGAGAGTCTCCTATGTATCCAATACAATAAAATCAAGTGACGATTTTGTCTCCACCACAAGAAAATTATCTCTACAAGATAACGGCCTTGTNTTTTTTTTTTTTTTTTTTTTTTTTTTTTTTTTTTTGTTTTTTCTTTGTTTTAAATACATAATTTAGTGGTTGATTCCATGCCATTGGAGTGAAAGGGGATTAACACCGTCCTACTTTTAAGGGATAAGAGCATGTCTTGTGGTACCACTGGGGACAAGAATTCTCCAGTCCCCAAGCATATCCTTCACGCTCAAGGGTTTCTTTTTCATATCACTTCTTAAGGTTATTATACTAATATTGTGGATAATAAACACTTCAAATAGAAAGACCATAATTAGTCTATTTCTTTGGTGAAGTTGAAGATTCCTCGATGTCGTTTTCGAAGTGGAGGGATTTAAATTTTAGATAAGATTCTTTGTATGGACTTATCCTAGTTAAGATAAGCACTAAAAATCCCCCCTTTTTTTTATGGTACCATTCATCTCCTCTGGCAGATTAGGCAATATCTATATATAATCTCCTTCCTTCGTCATAGCTTATTTCGACTTATTAAAGATTGAAGTTTTTTAAAAGGGTCGGTCTCAATTTTGTGATTTTGATTTAGCTAAATCTCAAAGATGCATGGTCTAAGGAAATGACTTGAAAGGTCTAATCAATTATGAACAAATTTTGGAATAAAAGAAGAAAATATACGATTTGGGTAATTCAATTGAACACGTTTTTTATTTAAAGATTCGTTCATTTAAATAAGAACGCATTTTTAAGAGAAGTGTTTTTCAACCGAAATATTCATAAGTTGGCGATGTTCATACCAACCAAAAAGTAAAAAGTACTTTAACATAAGAGTTCAACTAGTGGGTTGGGAGGATTCCAACATGCCATAACTTTGAGTGATTTTTAAATAGAAAGAGGGGAATAACTTGGGTATCATTTTGTAAAGCAATCTCTAATTTTTTTTAGGAAATTTTTGGAACTAAATTTAAGATTTATTAAAATTCAACATTTGAAATTACATAACTAAAATTAAACAAGATGTCGGTACTGAAATACTATTATAACAAAAAAGTTATGCATGAAAATGATAACATCCTAAATCAACCATAGAACTTGGAAATAAATTCAAATTAGTTGAAAATTTAATGGAAATGAATAAGATAGGTTTTATAATTCTTGAATTAAAGTTTGCTTTCCTTCACTTTCTTGGGCTGTGATTCTTAGAAGGGAAGTATGTAGCTACATGGCATACTGAAGGCATAAAAAACTTCCCAAGTGAGCCACCCAGCAATCCTAATGGCACTAATAAGGAGGTTGTGCTAAATGATGGGCAGCAAACTTATGGATCTTGGTGCTTGTGAATGTCATTGACAAGCGACCCTGGAAGAATTTTGGAACCTCATCATGCTAGCCATTATTCTACCTACTTTGATGTCCTACTTTGTCTTACCAGAATGCCATCGACTATCTTCATCAAGGCAAAAAGATGGGTAGGCTTTAGGAAATCATTTTCGTGGTTACCAAACTTATAACATGAGAAGAGAGGAAGCACTCTTTTTTCTATGATCAGCTGGTTGCTTAGACCAATGTTTTCTAAACCTCAAGGGGCACTAAAGCACAATAGCCCTCCACGAGGCACAAGCAAAAAGTGCAGGCTTTTTTACGAGACAAAGAAAAGAATAGAAAAATGTATATAGATTTTTAATATATGAACATAAATAGAGATTTTATTCGAGATCATAAGAATATTCATGCATTCCCTCATTAAAAAATAAAAATAAAAATACAAACTCACACCAGGCTTTAGAACAGAATGATCATAATCTTAGAGACAGAGCAAAGAGGGGTCATTTACCTCGATATGTTATATGCCCTCAGCTTGGAATGGTCGTTGTGCTGAAGAAGAATCACATCCATAGATATATTTTGTTGTTACATCTCCTCTGCATTCTTATTAAACATTAACGAAAGAAATAATACAAATCAATAAAGGATCGACATGTTCATCAACGAGGGATAAACATGTTTATTATATAACCAAACCATCTTCAATTACTGCATTTTTTGAGATGATGGTAATGCCAGAACGTATGTAGAAGCCTTCTGAAGATCTATCCGCCTCTTGTACGCCCTGCAATATGTTTCCAGTAATACATAATTCATTCATTTCGAGGTCAATTGAAATCTCATTGGTTTTACGAATGCAACAAATCCCTTTTTTACTCTATGGTAACGGTACCTCTGAATTGGCAATGACCACGTTCTTTCCAATTCTAGCGTTCTTGTCAATAATGCAGTCCCTGCACATAATATTTATATCAACAATGAGGAATGAGAAAAGCAGGCTCAAAAATATGTTTGGTTGTGGCGTTCATACTTTATTTTTGAATTTTCTCCTATTCCTATTGGTACTCTTCCTTCAGCTAACAAAGATGCAACTTCAGCTTCAGTTTCATAGTAATCTGCTCCAAGCATCACAGTGTCCTGCATTTTGCATTTCATCACAAATCACTCCGTTAAGAAAAAACTTATGTTTTGCAAAGGACTGAATTCAACTCCTTAGTTTGATTATCACTTGCAAAAGTTCCATGAGATGCATACTTTCAAGTGCACGTTAGAGTTAATTCTGGACCGAATGCCGATGACACTGTGCTCTATAAAGCAACTGCTTAAGAAGCTTCCATGTGAGATGATAGAATCTACGATCTGCAAAGGACCCAAATATTATCTCAACATAAAGAGCAAAGAAAAATTGTCACACCAGAAAAATGCTCAGCCGTTGTTAATAACTGGTTTCTTTTCTCCAATGCCAAATGCAGTGTTATTTTAGGGCCAAATACAGCATATTTCGTTAAAAAATGGAGGTTTTTATTAGAGTTTATGATTTTATAATAGAGATTTAGACGACCGCAGAATACTACTGACCTTGCTCTGGTCAATCTTTGAGGGTGGCAAGTTTCTTCTTGAAGTAAACATCGGTTTTGCAGCATCATAGAAGCTAAACCTTGGTGGCTGAAAGGTATATGCAAACAAGCAAGAATAACAATAAAAAACGGTCAAACTACAATTCGAATAACTTGAGAAAAGTCCTAAAGGATGTGAGAGAGAGAGAGAGAGAATAGCAAATTTTAAATGGAAAGTGTTTAGTTGCCTAACTTGCTCTGTCAGGGCAAGGTTCGCTTCAAAGAAGGATCTAATTGTCCCAATGTCTTCCCAGTAATCATTGAAGAGATAAGCCTTTATAAAGTATTCTTTGGCTGAGGCAGGGATTATCTCAGATCCAAAGTCATTAGCAGTTGGAAAGCGCCATCTGACTTGAACAAATTCAAGCAAAGTCTATACTTCGTGTTGAACAAAATCCTTTGAGTTTGTATAAAATTACTAGATTCATAAATAGCATTAGATGCACAATACCTTAAAAGATTTAGAAGTATCTCCTTCTTAAAGACGTACACTCCCATGGAAGCAATATATGGCTTCTTCTGAGCCTCTTCTTTTGACAGTCCCAAAATGGTTGTATCTACCGCCTTCAATATGAATGGAAATGATAAAGTTTAGGTTCATCAGAACAATCATTTTAAGTTCCTCCACCCATTTGAAATTTCTAGTGAAGGAAATTTTGAATGTTACCATGGCCTTCAGGTCCTCTCCTTTAGGCTTTTCACTGAATGAAAGTATCCTTCCTTTGTCGTCTATCTTCATTAGACCAAAGTCTGAGGCTCGGCTATAATACAAGGTAATGAGATTTTTAAAAATTTGCAGGAGTATAATTAGACACTCTTCTGCTTTCGATTAAAAAAACATAAATTTGAAGAAAAGATGCACTTTCCTTTCGTTGCACATTTCTGTAATTTTTTGAACCTTAAGACTTAGATACTCGAGTGTTTGCGAACAGAAAAAGGTTTGAACTGATTGCATGATCAAGATCTGTGGGGCCTTCAGGATCAATGATTTTTTAGCTAACCGTCCGAAAGAGAAACATCAAGTTGTCACTCACCTATCATCCATTGGAAGACAAGAAAGAGTGATATCTGCACCACTTTGCCTATGATTCTGCCAATGTAAAGAAGATACATTAAAACTGAATGTAACGACAGATGAAAAATGGTTTCTTAAGTGCATTTACATCCTTACCTGAACAAAATCCATGTAGTCCATTCTGTACAAGTGATCTCCAGACAGAATCAACACATCTTCAATATTCTTGCTTCTGGCGTCCTGCAGCAGGCAAGGCTTATTACTATCTCAGTCCTTAGGTGAAGGCCTGTTTTCTATGTCAGATATGACCCCAAGGAAAGTTAATACGTATTTAACCCAATTTTTCCTTTCATCACTTACTGTATATGGAACAACCAAATGTCACAATCATTTCTTTATATGCTTCTCCATATCAATATCTTACATCATTATGTTATTAGATAAGGTTTCTTGTGTACCTCAAAGAGCCAGTGGAATTGTCGTACGGCATCTGCTGTCCCTTGAAACCAATTTTTACCTGCCACCCCTGGCGTTTGGGTGGCTGCAAGAACCTGATATGTAGCTGAAACCTTAAGTCATATTTTGCTTTGGGAATATAATTGTGGATATATGATCCGCTTAATTCTTGAGGGACATGTTTTAAGTGAAGGAAACGTACCTCAACAAAGCCATCTCCAAAGGTGACTCCACCACTGTAATTGTAAGCTCGAGCAAGATGCCTATTCAATGACGCTGAATTGAACTGAGTGAGGATATAAACTTTGTTGATTCCACTGTTGATACAGTTGCTCATTGGCACGTCAATCAGCCTATACGCTCCTGCAATTGGAACCTGTAACGGAAAATCATAAGAAAGCACAGAGCAGCCAATATAACAAAATCACATATGGATATATGAAAATAAAATGTCACTGATTCCAATCATCTAAACTAAATGAACCTGAAGAGGGAAAAATAACTGGACCTCAATTGATTTCACAGTGGCTTGCAATTACAATACTTCAATGATAAATAGCAGTAAGAAAAATTGAGTTTAGCAGGGAAAACTTACAGCAGGTTTGGCACGCCGCTTGGTGAGGGGGAATAGACGAGTTCCAGCTCCTCCTCCCAGAATGATTGCAACCACAGTCCGAGGGTCCCTTTTTTCCGTATCTATTTCTCTCAACTAAACAAAGTCACAAGCAGCAACACATTAACTGTTGTCCCAGATCATTTTGAGAGTGAATTATACACAATATTTCCCTACTAGTAAGAGATAGAAAGCAGGGTGAGTTTCTGATATCACTCCTCCCAATTAATCAATACTTTTGAAGGGGTCTCACTTAGGAATGGGGGAAACAAAAGATTGTGACGGTCTAAAAATTATTCAGTCCGTTGATTCACTTCCCAATGGTATATTTTGAGTTTGTTCAAATATATATAAATATATACACAGGTCAGGTTAAGTCCAAATTGCAGCACGTTGTTAGATTCAACTGGAATCAGAAGGCGTAGAGTCCTGAACAAAGAATCGAATGATCTAAGGTCATAGTAGATGGTAACCACATAAATCGCACTGGTTACTAATTCTAAAGGTAGAAGGCTAGACATTAGCATCCTAATTAGCAGTCTTCTCTAAAGTTCAAACCATATCTTGGAGACTTACGCCCTAGGAAAATTTATCGAAATACAGAGACAGACCATCACCAACACGGAGCCATTGCATTTCAAAATGTGGACAAACAAACTAAATCAATGCGAAGCAACGAAGGTGTAGTTTCAAATCTCCGCAAAATTACCGAAACAACAAAGTTCACACCGCAATAAAAACAAAACAAATCTGGACAAGTTCAAACTCTAATGTTCCATATCGTATATAGAAGATTAAAATACTTCTCAGCAGAGTTCTCAACATTACCGCAGCGTCGCCAATGGCTACATTAGTGGTAAGAGACATACAAACACGTCGCCCAACACTCTTAGCAGCAGCGCCTACTCGTTTCGACTCCTTGACCTTGAGCTTCATTCCCATGAACTCGCCATTGGCAAACTCCACAGACCTCAACTTCCTCCCGACCACCACCGCAGCCGCACGTGCATCCCGCACATGCGCGGCGGCCGATAAGGCAATCCGACAGTCGGCAGAGACCGCCATTTTTCGATATCTCGGAAATGGAGGACCGATTCGAAACTGCTAGAAGCTTAGACGTTGCAGAAGAAAGTTACGCATCGAGTGAGGAGTGCTCACATGGACTGCATGGGACCTGGAAAGAACAGGACCATGTTATCCTTTATGAATTTCAACCACTAATTCAGATTGGCGGTAGATGGAAACTCCATCACACCCGCTCGTTTCATATCGAATTACGACCGATATCAAAAATTTATTTACTCATTTTTTAAATCCGAAAATGATTCGTACAAAAGAGTTAGTATTCCTCACTTATAAAATCATTCCCTAAATTAGTCGAGTGAGACTTTGTTCATCCAACATCAATATCTACGGAATAAATATAAAAATATTATCACCCAATCAAAAAATACAGACAAATAGAATTGGGATAGAAAGTTCAATATTCATTCATATTCACAATATTTAAATATATTTTATAAATAATATATTCTCCAAATATTAATTTATTATGAATATGTTCGCACTAAATTTTGACATTTTAAAAAGAAAAAAAAAATTAAACATTAAATAATTATTACGAAATATTCATAGTAGCAATTTTATTAAATTATTATTATTGACATTTATACAGGTGATCACTAATATCGTACGAGTTTCTTTTGCTACCAAACATGTTAAACTTTAGACTGTCATTTTGTAATAATAATGCCGGCGCAAGTAAATTTTTTACTTTTGACTTACAAAACTAAAATAAACTACGGTAATTTCACTAGTGGGTACTTTAATTAAACTGGTTCCCATTCAAACCACTTACATCATGATCCGAAACTTTTGACTTGCATTTTATATAATAATTTAAAATTATATATTATCGCTTCAATCGTGCTCCTAAATATTAAATTATACTTAATTTTAGACCCGTGTATAAGGAAAGGTCGAATTCCACACTTTTTTCTCGAGTAACTCGTAATTAGGTCGTGTAATTTACCCGTCTAATTTTTTATTTTTTATTTTAATAATTATAATATTATAATAGTAGAGGTTAAAAAAAGAAAATAATTATTTAAAAAAAATAAATAAATAAAAGTTGAAGAAAAAGTAGGTAAAAGCTTACGTTGGCGGATTCTCCACCAGCTTCCAAAGCGATTCCCGTAAAAGCATGTCAACCAATTGTTTACTTTTATATTTATATAATTATAGTAAAATATTTTAATAATTAAGAATATAAATAAATAAATAAAGAAAATAAGCCTATGGAAACTCCAAGGGACAAACCTGTCTTTCTCCCCAACCTCTTTTTATCCCTTCCCTTCCTAAAGGAACATGGAATCTACTTCCCTTGTCTTCTGTTTCCCACTTTCTCCCTCCCTTTTCAACTCTTTCTTTAATTCAACCGACTCTAACCACCCAAGTCTACCGCTAACAAATATTCTAGTCCGTTACGTATCACCGTCAACTCACAATTTCAAAACGTCTTTATCAGTGAGATGTTTCTACACTGTTATAAACAATGCTTCGTTCTCCTCTTCAACCAATGCGAGACTTTACACCAATAAGAACCGCTCTCGACAACAAAAGGGTTTTGTTTATAATTTTCAATTTGATCTGCATAGTCAACACTTTTCAAAAGTGACCATTAATTTACGACCCACATTCTCGTGTTTTTAAAACCCTATATACTTTATCTATCTTAGTAGTTTATACAACTCATATCATTACACTTAACTTTGCGTCATTATTTTTAATGAAATTATCTACGCACATGGTTGCCTCACTCGTTCTTATTATATATCAAATCAATTAAAAATTAATATTCGTATTAAATTGCTTCCATACGAGTGCGATTTTGAGACGAAGTCTCGTGTTCATAATACTAGTTAAGAAAAACCGACCTAAAACAGTGAAAACTTAAGAAGGTCCCTGTTATCTATCGGTTCGGTTGTGATACTAACGAAAGGGTTAGGGTGATTATGTAATCATCTATTACTACTTTTGAACATTAAATATTTTGTTGCATGGATTGCATAAGATTCCATTATCATATATAAATATTTATTTTTTATTTTTTATTTTTAAAAGAAATAAAATAAAAAGAGAGAGAGAAAATGTGGGAGCAACATGGGGCCAAAAAAGAGGCCTTTTTAAGGTTAATTAATTAACTAATTAACTAATTGATTAATTAATTAATTAATTAATGTGAGAATTGAACTGGATTCTTTGTCTTTGTTGCACTAAAGTATTAGCTTAAATTTCATTAATTAACCCTTAATTAATCCCTAATTAACTCTTTGGCTTTCACGTATGGACAAGCCGTATCACGCATGCAGTAACCCTTTAAGAAAAAAAAAAAAAAAGATTCTCCATTAATAACTAAATAAAAAAATCATGTTTTTTAGTATAAATATTTTTTTTTAAATTGACATAAATTCATAATTTGACAAACCAACCAATGAAATTGAAACACCTCATAAAATCAATGAATTTTTTTTTTTTGAAGTGACATCATATCATTCCCTTATTCCCTTTCAATAATTATTTAAATTTTAAAATTATAACAAATTAATTTAATAATATATATTTATTGTTTACGTTAGATAGTGGAAAGAATCAAATACCATAGCTTCACGTGTATGATCGCATGTTAAGCATATAATTAGCTTTCGAAATCTCAATTTTGGGTATTTTACGCAATATTTTACACTAATTAAGTCTCTCCTCAATCCAATATATTCGAAGCTTCATTAATTAATTCCTTATTTGATACCCTTTTCTTTGGGTTTTGTTTGAAATTTAAAATGATTTTGGAAATGTTGACAAATTTTATAGTAATTTTGAGTACGAGAACGAACCAATGTTAATTAGTTTATGAACATGGGGAACCTAAGTAAATAAGGGGGTGTATGAATGAACTGAGACCACATTTGAATGAGAGTTATATGATAATAGGAATTTCATCGACTTTACTTAGAGCAATTTTATGTTAGGTGACGAGTGAGGACAAAATATACTGGAACAACTTGTGTTGGTCTGTGAAGATAGTTTTCACTCTTAAGAAGGAAAGAGTAGGTAACGTGATCAATGTTAGGGTCAATAGGTGTCCAATTCTTATCTGAATCGACATGGGTCGTAGCAATCATAAGTTACTCTTCTCATCGTCAACTGGTTTTTAGATGAAACTTTTGTTTATTTCATGTGACATTATATATTTATTTATTTATTTAATTTTTTATTTTTCGTAAGGGAAAAAGGCAGGAGGAAATTGAAGATAATAAAAAAAAATTGAGAAAGGGAAGTGGGTGCATATAGAACTTGGGGAGCCAATATTTGACTAGTTGGTGGGTGTAGTCAGCATTGGTGGTGCGGACCCACTCTGGAACCGCTGATATTAGAAGATCTGACGCAAAAGCCACTCCGACATGTCGTTTTGCTTGACGGACTGCCGGAAAAGTATTCATTATTTTATATTTTTTCTTAAAATATTTTTATCCAATAATAGATATTGTCTTAATTAGACAACGTAAGACTATCTCCCAACAATCCTCTCTTTGAACAAAGAAATCATGAAACCTCCTCTAAAACCTATGAAGTCATCGAACAACATCTCCTTAATCGTGGCTCGACTTTTTCTCTGGAGCCCTTAAACAAAGTACACCATTTATTCGACATTTTAATATAATTTTCAAAAATCAAATAATTACGCGAACCCACATGGGTTTTAGGATGAACAACTAGGTAGGAATCCCACACAGCTGCACTAAAAAAAAAAGGGGGCGAATTTAAAATAAGAAAAAGGAAGAACATATGATGTTTCACAGCTGAAACTGGCAGCACATTTGGGGTGGTGGTTTCCTTGAATGGCATAATCCTTTATCATTCTTAGCAAGCTTAAGTGGAAAGGCCCTGTAATATGCAGAGATCTCAAGCTTTGGCAATGTCCTTTAATACTCATGTATATTGCCCATTGTCAGCCCTCCCTCTCAACCCTCCTCACCTGGATCACACATTCATTTCCCTTTTCCATCTATCCGTACCGTTTTATGCCCTCTATTAGTGCCTTCACACATGCATTTGTGGAATCCCTCTAACCCTAAATCACTACCATTGTCCCCTCCGATTTCGACTCCAAAGTACGTGCCACCGATGTTGTTCATAAATCTATTACAAGGGGTCGAACCATCGAACTTTGAAATGATATCATACAGATGAGATTCGAGTCGAATCGACGACAATGTAATTAGAAATATTGAAAAGTGTAGGGACCAGACGTGCAACAAAAGCTATAATTTAATTATTTAAAAAAATAATAAATTAAAAGGAATAATGGGTATTTAGGAAATGAATTTTCAAAGGGGGGGGCTGACATTCTTGTTTGGACTGAAACAAAAGGAAGTGGTGTTGACTCTTTAAAGGCATGTGAATCGTACTCCCAATATTAAATTAAATTTAAAATTAAATATAAATTTAAGAAGAAAATGAGTATTTTTTTTTTTATTTAAATGTTTTTTTTAATAAAATCTAAATAAATGCAGCGAAGGAGAATTAAGGGAAATCACTGTCAGTCAACAAATATTTGGGAGAATCTTTTAATGTTTCCTGCCCTTTTTGTTTTGTTCTCTTTCCTTTGGAAGCTTCTCACACAAAAGCTGGTAATTTTTTGGACCAACATGCCCTTTACTTTTTTTTTTTCCCTCTCATAAATCATATAAATAATATCATATTTTTTTTTTACTCACGATGGTGTTGGGTCATATCGATTGAGAATCAATATGACAAGATGAGATGCTACGTTGTATTAAAAGACTTTTGTCTCGAGTAGAGGTAAGGTCGAACCAAATGACTTGGCCTAGTCTCGTAGAGAATTGAACATGGATGAGTAGGTGGCGTGTGTGATCAAACAAGCTTGGATTTCACACCAGAGATGTTCTTAAGGTTGGTCGTGAGTGTATCAAGATCATGATGCTACTGAAGTTTGGTTTATAAAAGATACCCAAAACTTAGAAAGAATTTCATTTTAACCCACTTGGTATTATTTAACATCAAAATGGTGTGGATTTGTACTGTAAGGTAGTGTTTGGGCGTACTGAGGATTATATAATTAAAGTGGAATGAATAGGCGTGGGCCCCACCACTCACTACCTCCCTCCGCCACTTTTTTGGACTATAAATTCACGCCCGTCTTCCCCAACCCTTCCTCACTTTGTATCCCTCTCATCAACAAAATTTCTTCAACTTCCTTCACTCTCAAAGAATGGCAACAATGGTGTGTCGAAGCCCTCAGCCCTGCGTCGATTCTCAGTTCATCCAAACAACTTGGTCTCTTATGGCCTCCTCACCTCACATCAAATTAAATGCTCAACCTCCTCCGCCTTTCCGATCCGCTTTCAAATCCGTTTTTCTCGATCTCGATTGTGTCGAATCTCTACACGAATGCGACGAATCAAATCGGATTGTTCTCACTCGCAATGCTAATTACTCTGTTCTTCTTTCTTCTAATGGTCCGAAGAAATCCGATTCCCGCGGTGAAGAGAAATCCGCAGTGGCGATTAAGGATTTAGATCCTGACTACGTTCATCCACTCGTTAAGCGCTCTCGCTCCACTCTGAGCGAGAAGAGTCTGGCGCTCTGTACTGAAAATTTAGGAAACGAGACTGGAGCGGATTTTGTCGAGGACGCTATTTTCTCCGATCTGAAAGTCGAACGGTCTCCAACGAGGAAGCGAGTGAAATCGAATGATAATCAAGGTAACAAGAAACTATTTCCACCGCCTTTGACGACAATCGCCGGTGTAGATTCGATTCGCGTACGGTCTTACCGCGAAAACGGAAGGTTGATAATGGAAGCGGTGGAGTCTCCGGCAAGGCTCTCGTATTTCCATGCCGAACGAAGCCATGGCCGCCTTCGACTAAGCATTTTGAAAAGAAGCACTCCGAAATTTGAATCCGAAGAAGAAAGTACGGAAAAAGAAAAAGAAGAAGAAGAAGAAATAAAAAACGACGCCGTTGAAGTAGAGGGCGAGGTAGGTAATTATGAGGAAGATGCGGGGGTAAAAGTGAAAGAAAATGGAAATCTCAGAGGGGCAGAAATCGAAATAGAAAAGCTTGAGAGACCATGCAGGTGCAACGAGGCGGGCGAACATCATAATTTTGACGAAAACAAAAACAACAATGAAATGTTATCATTAACTCGGGAGCCCCTCCCCATTTGGGTCTCTTCTTAATTTTAATTAAAATTATTATTAATGATTTTTAATTTTTGGATGATATTTATTTTCCCTTCTCTTTGTAATCTTTTTTATTTATTTATTAATCCATTTCCACTAATTTCACATCCTTTTACGTAAATATTGTTGGTTTTCATATATCTTAGCCTCACGGTTTTAAAACACGTACTCTTTATAAGTAATATTTTTTTTCGATCCCTGATAGTTTTAAATACGTTAAGATTAATCATTTAGGTCAGAAAAGCTCCTTAAAAATTAAATGATGAGCGATGATATAAAAATAACTATGATTGAATTAATATATGATAATTATTATTTTTTTAAATAAGATATTTTAGAAGTGAGGAACTGAACCATTAAATTTTAAAATGATAATTAATATATTATCCACCAAATTAGGGTCGAATTAAGACGAGTTAATACGTATAAAAAGTATGGTTTTAGTTTATTTAAAGTAATAACAAGTGTACCCATAAAAGTAAGAAAATGGTTGTTGTGGACGCTAACGTAAGCCGGAAATTAATTAGATAAAGGAACCAATCTCATCTGTTTTAGTATTTAGGAATTTTAGATTAAAAAGAAAAGCATAATGACCTAATTTCAAAAACGACAGCATATTTATTTAAAAAATATATATTTTCTTTAATGTTTAGGTCTCATATGTTTCCGATTAAAAAAAATGATTTAATAGACCGAAGAATGTAATGCTTCATTCGAATTCAACACCTAATGATCCTGACATTTTCATGCAAGTAGACTGTGATGTCCCACATTGGTTGAGGAGGAGAACAAACCACAACTTTCTCCTAGTAGACACGTTTTAAAGCCTTGAGGGAAAACCCGAATGGAAAAACCCAAAGAGGACAATATCTACTAGCGGTGGATCTGAATCGTTACATAGACTAACTCACAGATAGACACAGATTCTTTAAGCATATTTCTTAACTTCCGAGTTCTTATGAATAAGTTACTGAAAAAGAAAGTACACTAACTTTCAATTATTTAATGTCTTTCTTAGTTATTGCAATCTTAAATTGATTTCAGTGTATTTATGTACTTATCATTTACTCGAGTATCGCATTAAATGTACTGATGCATACTAATCCACTTGTACGAAGGACACTCGGACACTAGGGAATGAAAGGTCACATGGTCTTTGGTTTGTAAAAACGACCAAAAGGGGAAGTTGGTGTACTGTGGACTGAGACACCACATGCCCTTCTTCATGTCACCGAGGTGGAGCTTCTTCTGCCTTTCAATGCCCTAACCCACCCCCAACCCTCGCCTCACCCATCTCTCACTCTCAATGCAATATAAAGCCATGATGTTGATGTCTAAACCACGTACGTAAAAGTTAATATCTATTTTCTAGGTATCGTTTAAGAATGATTGTTAGTTGTCCACGTACTGCACGTACCCACCATTATTTTTTTTTTTTTTTTTTAACTTTTAAAATATCCAATATTTACTTTAGTCTTTCGTAACGTTTCAATGATATTAGGTAAAACATAGAGACCTGTACAGTAAGAAAGTGACCTAAATTGAATATTGAGAGTCGAACACGGTCACTTATCACTATGGATAAGGTTTGTTTCAAAATTAAAAATTTATTCTCTTTAAAACATGTCACTTATCACTATTTAATATGTAAAGCTTCCGATATTAATAATTTTGTACCAAAAAACTACCTAATTATCAATGATTATTCAACTTCAAACGCTTTTTTTTCTCCATTAAACTTATTTTAAAGTTTTCGGTTAAAATAAGATGAAAAACATGCATAACGTTATTTATGTAAATAGTTTAAGTAAATGATAATAACGATCTTAATTAGCTGTGACAAAAGTTCGATCTTTCATTCTAATAATTTCAAAATTTAAGGATGTTTTTTGAAACATACACGAAATTTATGGGTATTTTGACCAAATTTTATATTATCTCGGTCTTAGTTTTTTTTAAGGTAATATGTTAAAAGCATGTGACGTTTTGATGAATTATTAATCATTAAAATGAGCTGATGGATGCATGCAATTTGTTACGTAAATTAGTTATAAATGTAAAAATATTATATATTTTGGCAAAAAAAGGCGAAACAAAAACCAAAAAGCAGCTGGGGTGTGCCATGTAGAAAGCCAGCAATAATTTTAAAACCATAAAAACGACGTCGTTTTCCTCAAAAGAACTCCATTACCCTGCCAATTGCAATCCCACCCAAACCCCATTTTCTTTGACCTAATCCACCGCATCACCGGTCATCCAATAAGGACCATCCACGTGTACAACTTCGGTTATGTGTTGGATATTTTTTTTTGTATGTTTATTTATTTATATTTTTAATTAAGATGAAATTGTTGTTCCAAAAACAAACACAAAAATTATTCATAAGATTTTTTATTTCTAGAAATATTAAAAAATAAAAATAACCCGCAACAAAAACAAAAAGCCCGACATTATAATCATCAAAAGACAATAGCATGAGATTACGAGATTACGATCAGTGTAATAATCGTGTCTAGTCAAAAGACATATCGAAGTGTGATTTTAGTAAAGATCTTTGTCTCCGTTTATGAAAAGTTGTCTTTGTGAGATAAACAAAGAAACATTTCTTGATAATGGGTCGTAAATTTAAAATAAAAAATAAAAAAACAATAACAATAAATAATAATAATGAGATAAAATTTTGCAGTAGATTCGGTTGTAATTTTCTGGGGAAACAAATGGGATTTTTCAAGATTTTGACGATCTTATTCCAGGCAAATAATGGGCCCGACCGGTCCAATCTGTCACGAACCGGACAACGCATCATAACAACCCTAACGGTCCCCTTTTTGAAATAAAAAATGTATAATCTAATATTAAATTAATTTTTATTAACTTTATATATAATTAAAATGAAATAAATAAATAAACAAACATATAACGCAAAAGAATATATTGGGCTCGGTTAATTCGGCCCACTAGGCCCAACAATTTTAAAATTTTAGCACGTGGGCCGGCCTATTTCAATCATGGGCCAACTGGCCGAATTTGGGCTGGATACAATAGGAAAGCCCAACAGTATATTGGACTGTCGTGTGACTGTCCGAGTTTTCGTAGCTTGGGAAAGTTGGAGACTGGTTTTCAGCTCAAGAAAATCCGGCATTCTGAACCCTGCTAAACCCCTACCACCGGCGGAGGTCTTAAAAGATGGGGAAGAAGAAGCATAAGCGACCGGAATCGGAGTCGGAGGCACTTGACGGAGGCGATTTTGAAGCTCGGCATGAAACTGAGCTCATTAATGGATGCTCTTCTGAGACGAAGAAGAAGAAGAAGAAGAGGAAGAAGCAGAATGTTGAGAATGAGGAAATCGAGGGGGAGAAGAGGAAACCGATTTCAAAACCTACAGTGAGCATGGCAGTATCCGGTTCCATCATTGATAACGCTCAATCCCTTGAGCTTGCCACCAGAGTACGCATTTTCTATTTTATGAGCGAGTGTTTTTCGAGTTCTTCCCCCTTTCCCATGTCCCGTGGAGGATGATATTTGTTATGCCTTCTCTTTGAATGTTTTGATTAGTTCTCTTTTCTCTATGCATCTCTACTACTGAAATGGAGTGATGTGATTAATTATGAAACAACTTATGGACTTCTTTCCAGTTGGCTGGTCAAATCGCTCGAGCGGCAACCATATTCCGAATTGACGAGGTCTCCATCTTTTTCATTTGTTTCATCCTCTTCTTTGCTTCAAATTTTCTAGAACAGTTATTGGCATCATCACTGGAATTGTTCAACTCAGGAAGATAGTTTTTGTATGTATCAGGTGGTGGTATTTGACAGTGGAAGGAGTTCAATGACTGGCTCGGATGTTGCGGCAGCTAACAATTCAGATGAGGATGAAAGTGGCGCTGCTTTTCTTATAAGGATCTTGAAGTATCTTGAGACTCCACAATACTTGAGAAAAGCTCTTTTCCCAAAGCACAACAATTTAAGATTTGTGGTCCGGCCTAAACATTCCTTGGTTGCTTTAATCAAAGAAGTAATATGTTCTGTTTTTCTTCTGACCTTTTTATTGTGAATTTGTTATAGGGGATGTTGCCCCCGCTTGATGCCCCTCACCATTTGCGCAAGCATGAATGGGGTCCCTATCGAGAAGGTAAATTTTGAAATCTCCTTATGGGTTTTCTATAAAATTTGCATCTGAATCTTTGCCCTGCATGTGAGGATATTGTTCCCTTTCTTGTTCCAAGCACACCTTTGAAACTATAGCTTTTAGTTGCATTAATCTCGAGGATCGTCGTCGTACTTTTGAACTTTGGGCTATACAACAATTCCTGGAGATTCATTTTTCTCAATGTATAAGCTTCTCTTTACCGCTTCTCAGAATCTATAAAGATATTGCTAGTGATTTTGTTCATCTTCTGTCTGATAATTTCTTTAATGCTGGAGTAACATAGTTTGGAGAAGTTTTCCATTCCACATTTGCAACTGTCGCTTGAAAAATTCAAGTTTCTTCTATTCATTTTGGAAGACTCTTGAAGATGAGTCTAGGACTGGGACTATATAATTACATGCATATCTATCTGGCTATATCTTTGGATGACTTCTGATTTATTATGTTGCCATCCTCGGCTACTGCCTTCTTTTTTTTTTTTTTCACTTTTCATTTTGGACTTCATTTTGCATGTTAAAATTAGGTGTTACCTTGAAAGAAAGAGCTCCAGATGCTAGAGGAACATTAGTTGATGTTGGTTTGAGTAAGGTAAAGCCAAATTTTCTCGAGTATATAGAATGGAAACACAATTTTTTTCCTACGTTGAGCTTGAGCTATGCTACCTGTTGGTTTTTAGATGAATTGGAAAGTGTACGCTAATTCAATTTCTCTTTGATTTTTTTGAAGTTAAATGCTTCCAACAACCATATTTTACTTAACTGGGTGTAGTTCGTTGGTTTAATAATTTGATTTTAAATTGTGCAGAACGTGGTAGTTGATGAAATACTTGAACCCGGAAGAAGAGTAACAGTTGCTATGGGAACAGATCGCAATTTACTTGCTGGTATTGTCTGATGCTAGTACATATTTGAATAAAATATACAAATGTACAAATTGACAGTTGTTTTAATCCCTGCTAGTCTATAGTAGATGCCTTGATTAGTATTGGCTCTATGCTTGTACTTTTAATGTAATGCTTCAAGCCCACCACTAGCAGATATTGTCCTCCCACCACTAGCAGATATTGTCCTCCCACCACTAGTAGATATTGTCCTCTTTGAGTTTTTCCTTTCGGGCTTTTCCTCAAGGTTTTTAAAATGTCTCTACTAGGGAGAGGTTTCCACACCTTTATAAAGGATGATTCGTTCTTCTCTCCAACCGATGTAGGATCTCACATTTAAAGTGTGCAACACTTATTGATGTCTACAAGTGTTATTTAAAAACTGGTAAAAAGAGAATATGGACACCAAAAATTAGAGTTTTGTAACTTAGCTGCAGTGAAAATACATTATTAGACTATATCTATTAATTGTTTTCCGAAAAACCAATAAACTAGTGACTGCTGGCTAAGCTCGTTCAGCTGTCATCTGCCACAATCCTAGTTCAGTCTCCACTTTCATGCGCACTTAATTGTCGTCATACATGTGTTAGTCATGCTAATGCAAGTTTGTCATAAATGGAAAATGAGTATTTGCTCATGGATTTCAAAATCCTAAACTTCATTTGTCCAGATCTACCCCGCCAGGTTGTCTCATCTTCAAAGCCTGTGGAAGAAGAACTTTACTGGGGTTATAGAGTGCGATATGCTTCTTCTTTGAGTGCAGTTTTTAAGGAGAGTTCATACGAGGTATATGCTTATAACTTTTCGTGAATCTTCTAAAAATTAATATCATTTTCTTCACATTTTATTGCTGTTTTGTTGCAAGGGTGGTTATGATCACTTGATTGGAACCTCAGAGCATGGAACAATAATTAAGTCCTCGGAACTAATACTACCTTCTTTCAGGTATTTTGCTTAAGTCCACCGCCATGTGACCTGGGTAGTTCGGTTTCAAACTGATACCTTTAGCACATGTTGCTCGTTGATTTCTTGTTACCCTTGTGCTAATTAATTGTGTTTAAATATAAAAATGAAATGGTTGTTGTTTTTCTTTTTGTTCCATTTTTCTCGTCATTTACAATGTCATATAACAGAAGTTAGCATCTTTAATGTCTTTGAACTATATTCAGTGGGTTGAACTCAAATCTTGAGAATTTTTACCATAGCTGTACGAATACCCCTTTCATCATAGCCACCAAACTTACAGAAGCATATGCTGGCTTTATTAACATTATAGTTTGTAATGGAAAAATGTGTCTAAGAGGGGCTTTTAAAGAACAGTATTAAAGGCATCTTGCCAATTAAATGTATGGCGAGCCTCTGTTTTATGCATTTTCAACAGACGATGTAAAAAGGTTCCATTTTTTTAAAGAACTTATATGCATTTTCTCACATGAACAATTCTCTGTCCGAGCCAGATTGTTTCAATTGACAAGCATCTTTTCTTTTCTTTTTTTTTTTTTTTTTTTTGT